>NW_017257468.1:312435-376303 GCF_001594055.1 Mycetomoellerius zeteki | reverse complement strand
CTACTTAATTAAAATTTATTCAATTGAATATATAATATTTAATAATTATATAATAAATGAATGGTTTTGCTGAAATCTCTAAAAATTTAGCTATAAGACATAAATTTGAAAATAATTTTGTTTGGATCATAAAAAAAATGTAGAACACTTAAACTGATTTTAATGCTGTTTGTAACATTGTCAACATTTAAGCGTTCTACACTGAAAAAAAAGATTGCTGCAGCAAATTATATAGTAAAATATGGCATAGCATTTTTAATTGGCTGCAGTAGCCAATTTTTGGTTGCGTTAGCCTTTCTGCAATGTCAGTATAGGATTTCGATTGACTACTGCAATCAAAAATTGGCTGCTGCAACCAATTAAAAATGCTATGCCATATTTTACCATATAATTTGCTGCAGCAACCAATCTTTTCTTTCAGTGTACATAATTATTATATTTTGATGGTTCAACAAAATTCAGATTTGTATCTAATTAATTTTTAGATATTTTTCAGCAAAACCATATGGAAATTTATACTGTATTTTTCCAACGTTAACGTGATAATGCCGAATAAGAAGCACTTTGTAGTTTGTACGTACGTTCTCGAACGAAGTAGCTGATAAGCGCAATTAAGCGAACATCGCATAAATATTCTGGAAAATGCCGTGAGGAGTGCACGGCATGTCCACGTGTGTAATTTTCCAAGATGCAGAGCAGGGTCCGCGAATGACTAAATGACTCATGCAACATGAAAAATTATGGCAGTGACATTGATCTTACTTATGGTGCTCTGACACATACATCGAGGGAGAGGCACCATTTGTATCACATCACGGATGAATCACAACTAATGATAGTGAATCAAATTTATCTGCAACCAAACTGATTTAGTAGCGCACTGAAAAAAAAGATTGGCTGCTGCAACAAATTAGATGGTAAAATATGGCATAGCATTTTTAATTGGTTGCAGCAGTCAATTTTTGGTTGTGTTAGTCTATCGAAATCCTATGTTGACATTGCGGATAGGTTAACGCAACCAAAAATTGGCTGCTGCAGCCAATTAAAAATGCTATACCATATTTTACCATCTAATTTGCTGCAGCAGCCAATCTTTTTTTCAGTGCGGCTGCATTAAATAACAGCCAGAAGTTCAACATTTTGATAACGCTTAACGAAAAGATTACAGCCTTGGCCAAAAATATTCGACACCTTACTCATTATTTAAACTTTAAAGTTTTAACTTAAAAATCGATTTATGTTACTTTCTGTAAATCATCCTTTGTTTCAAGAACTCTTTAAATTTATGTGTAACACCGGTAATCAATAGGTAACAATGCAGGTAAAATAATTTCAGATAGACGACAAAAATATAGGTTCTCAATATTTTTGGCCAAGGCTTTCCTGATAGTTTGAGATTCCAATAACACATTTATATGTTACATCTACATTCGTAGCACGTTGTTTCATCAGACTTTCATAGACTGTAGAGATTAAACCTCCTGTCGATGTTCGATATTTCATCTCGGCTTTTCCATAAAGTTGGAGAGTTTTCGATAATTCGAAAACAGGGCCTCGTTTACAACCCGTTGGTCGCAGGTCGTGGCTGACTGACTCACAATGCGTGACCCCCGTCGCCGTACGTAGATATCCGGATGGCTTTTTTTTTTCTCCCGTAAACGAGTTCCCCGTCTAACCGGAAAACGCACCACGCGCCGTCGCGTTGCGATGGAAAACTGGAGAACGGTTGATCGACTGGACAGCCGGAGATAAATCGCCACTGCCAGGTACCAACCGTCTCGTATATATGCGTGTATTGTGAAATAATATTTAAAGTATGCAAGCTGCATACGTGCGTCGGTGTTTGCGCAAACAGTCGCGACTTTAAATCAGCGCATCGATTAGAATACAGTTCATGTGGCAAAAGCGAGCAAACTTTTGCACGTCCATATCATGGGCTCAACTCGCGCGTTTTGATCCGTCTCAGGATCTCGTTTTGGAGATTTCATCGCGAGATAAGAAAAGTCGTAGCTCTATTATGGTTTGATTTCATTGGTCTTTCGAAATGGTTAATTTTTATTTTTAATTAACTAATTATGTTTGAATGTAAATATATAGAAAGTAATGTGAAGAAATAAAGATGTCGTTTTTTACACTTTTTTTAATTTTCATTGTTATACATATTGAAATATATATATAAATATAGAATAGAAAAAATATTAAAAAGTAGAAAAGAAATTCCAGATTTTTTGACAATTTAGGATATAATAAAAAATTGTATTATACTATATTATAATAGATAAATTTTTATCGTATCTTAAGATGGTCAAGATCTAGAATTTCTTCTCTACCTTCTCTATATTTTTTTAAATGTTCTATATATACATTTTAAGCACAGAAGGATGTAAAGTTGATCCGGAACAAATCCTCGATAACATCACAGATTCACGGCACTTAAGATGTAGTGGCAGCGCAAGGATACGATCATCTCGGTCGAATTCTCGTGGGCCGGTACACTCGAGTTGTTATAAATAAAACCGAAAGACTCCTCGTGGTAAAAGGCACGGCGAAGAAGGAAAACGTGGGCGCGCAATCCCGCGATCCCCGATATCAATCGTGGGGATCGGCTGCCACGGGGGGAACGAGTTGAGCGAAACTCTCGATCGCGTGAACTTTATTATTTCGAGAGGCGATATTTCTTCGTCCGCTTCGTAGACGCATTATCACAATGATGTTGCGAAATTGCATTGCGATTCTTTCCGCAATATATCTTCCGATTTATTCAATCGATTTCACTTAATTTCATGGTAATTTGTTAATCGTAAAGAAATACAGACATATAACAGTCTGGCTACGAATTTGTCAAAATCCTACAAGAGAGGAAGGTAAATATAATTTCTTCCTCCATATATATATATATATATATATACACTGAAAAAAAGATTGGCTGCTGCAGTAAATTAGACGGTAAAATATGGCATAGTATTTTTAATTAGCTGTAGCAGCTAATTTTTCATTATATCAGCCATTTTTCGGTTGTGTTAGCTTCCAATGTCAGTACAGGATTTTGATAAGTTAACATAACCAAAATTGTTTGCTGCAACCAATTAAAAATGTTATGCCATATTTTACCATCTAATTTGCTGTCAGCCAATCTTTTTTTTCAGTGTATACATATATATATGTAACTATCTCACTATAATCATAATTCAAGTTCTAGATTAAAACAGTATAAGTTAGAGTGAAATAGTATATGATTATATACACAGAGACCATTTGATAAGTCTATAAACTTTTTAAAAGGCAACTACGTTGAAAAATATGTCGAATTTTGATAAAAACAGATTAAAAAGAAGTCACTGACTTATCAAATTGTCCTCTTACATATTTTTCTTTCTCGTAGGATTTTGTCAAAATCGTTTATGACCAGATTCTGATAAAGGGTCTCTAGTTAATTACACATCTTTCGGATTTTTTCAGGAAAAGAAATCGTAAGGAAGGGTAGTTGATTATTGCCGTCCAGACGACCGAAATCGACATGGCGAGGCAACAGACAGTGGACCGAAACATCCCTCATCTGCGGGACATTTTTGGCTTTGGCAGCAAATGGGAGAACGCTCGCGGGCAAGCCGAGGAAAAGGCACCTGGCCACGATAGCGCCGTGTCGGTGGGCTCCACATCCGGGGAGGAGGAGAGTCCGAAGAACAGCAAGAAGAAGAAGTCGCGTCGCCGCGACAACAGCAAGACGCTGACGGAGAGCGATGTGAAACACCTGGAGCGGCATCTCTCTATGAAGAAGACCATACGCAAAAAGATCATGCGTGACCTGCAGCAGGCCTTCGTCGAGGATCCGAACGAGTTTCGTGTAGACGACATACCGCCGGAACAGCTCAAGGCAGAGATCAATATCCAGAGCCTGAGCTTCGGCACGCCGTCCCAGAAGCAGGGACGCACGCGTGGCAATGCTGAAAGCACGTTCCTCGACATGCTGCGTGGTGGTGGTAAGAGATCGCCTGTTATTTTATTAAAATTCATTCTTCAACATCTTTTTATTCCTTTCCACAATCATATTTTTAACGATATTAATATTTTGGCCACGAGCATTTAATTATCTGTAATTGTATCAAGATATAATAATCTTCAAAGTGTAATAAGATAGAAGATAATTTATTTTAACCCTTATCGGTATTCGCAAAATTTCTTTAACGGTCTTCGTGGATTTAGTATACTTTAAATTAATATATTTTTGCTTAAAGTTAATGTAATCGAACGATTTCTTATTTTGGAAGTCGTAAAATTCGAAGAATAAGATTATAACTTAAAATTATCTAAGGTTGCAAGCAATTTTTCACAATATAGTTGAAGAAAATGTCCGGATTCACTGAGCCCGTAAATATTAATTAATTTAATATATCTCCATAAAATCTGAGAACTAATACCTTCGTATTTAAACGTAAAAAAATACTCTCTAAAACTTTTAGAGTGAATCCCATTCTAAAGAGTTAAATCTCACTCTCAAAGATTGAAAATTGAGCCACTCTTTTTCAAGACGGATTCAATTTTCATTCTTTAGAATGAGATTCCAGAGAATTTAGATATATCAAAAAAATATTTGTGGATTCCACTTTGGATTTTACTTTGAATTTTTATATAAACCTATATCTTGCAGGTTTGGAGAAAAATGGAACGGATGGTGACAGAGATTCAGGACACGGTGGTTCGCCGACCAGAGAGGCGTCCAGCGCCCAGGATACTGATGATGAGTCCAGCTATGCATACGAGGCGCCCACCGCGACGCCCACGAAGAAGAGCAGCAACTTCTGGAGACGCTTCACCATGAAAAATCGCAATAAACGATAAATCTGCGGTAGGAACCCCAGCGCGAAAAGAGAGAGAGTACCGATACTTTATATTCTCCGTCATCTCGATAATTTTTATCAGCGTAATTAACGAGGCAGAGCTTGCAACTGTGATATACATAAAACATAAAACCAATCATCTTCACTTCTCCCTCTCCCCCGAGACAATCCATCCGTCGAATTTTAAGAGGTTCCCGAAATTCGATCCGCGTACAAGACCGAGGACCAAGAAATTTAATGTACAAATTTCGGACCAGCATTTTTATTTGCTACGACATATCATCGAATATATTTATTGCGAACTTTAAAAGACCAGACAATATATCTTTCTTAAATTAAAAAATAAGGAAAATTCAGGATAAGAATTCGATTCAATAAATATATAAAAGAATTCAATAAATGTGAAAAAACGTACGATTTTCGATTTTGAAAAAAAAACTGATATTTTGATAAAAACTATTATTTTGCATTCGGAATTTAATTTCTTGTAGCTCAATTTCAATAAGTATTTAGATTAGCAGATATTGGAACGATGAAATAATAATTCGCAGTTTTAGATACACTTTATTTAAAATGATATGGACTCAAGCTTTGAAAGAGAAACGAGGGAGTAGCTAGGACAAGCTGTTTAGGGATCTCTCTCGTCTGAATATTTCGCTGTACATATACCTTTTTTTAAAATATCGGAGGAACTTCTTAAAACTTTCCGACCTAAAATGTAACGATCGATGTGCCCGATAATGTAACTCCCATCTTCTGACACGTACTTAAAGGCAATGTAAAAAATAAAAACAGAGGCAGCGAAATACGAATACGTATGTAGTATTTAAGGGTAGTTAGTTTATAGTTTCTCTTTTAATGTAAGAATGCGGCAATTATGGGTGATCTGTAATAAGCGTATAAAAAAGGTGCGTACAATGTGCGCACCGATTAGTATTAGCTAGTCAACGATGCTAAGACGTATACCCGTGAGACCCGGTCGATTTTCTTACTGGCAAAATTTGATATCGCTTCTTTATAATGAACTAAAAAATGATATAATTTTTTAACTACTTTTACTACCGGTTTACGGAAATTCACAGCCTCAAGGCTTCTCACTTGAGAAACGCATGTATATGCACGTAAGGAACTTACTGGATTACGTCGTTTAAGTGTGACACATTGCATTTTTTTTCACTCTAACTTAAGCTATGTTGATGTTTACCGAAATCCTGTTGTTCCTACCATTTTTCGAGATATCTCGCTAGTATTATAAATAACGTCATCCGCGACGTCGATAACGGTTCACGTATTCTCATCTAATCTCCACTTTCTACTATAGTAATAATAATATAATAATTATTATTCCTTTTAATATTAACTGCAACGCTATATATTAGCTTTAAATGTATTATACTCGAGATCCACCTTATGTAAGAGCAATAATATACTCGAATAAAAAAAAGTCTCATTTGGATGTTGCGCTTGTTCTTGCATTAATCGTTTTATGCAAAAGTTTATTGCAGCATAAATGTGTATATGTCGTAAAAAATATAACAGATAATATCTTATGTCTAATCTCTTAATTAATTAAGGAACATTAAGTGAACATTTTCCTTTTTTTTAGAAAGTTTCCTCAATTCTTGATAGAAAGATCTTTAATCAGTTAAAAGCAAAAGGTAAGACATGTTAGACAGAGATTTTCATTACAAAAATGTATAAAAATATTAAAAAAAATATTCATCTTTTGTGTCCCTTTTCTTTTGCAAATACAGATACCTTAAATCTATTGATTTGTATATCTCGGCGAGCGTTTCTCCAGGAAAGCCGACATTCCTTCTTTTCTATCCTCCTGAAAAAAGAAATGCAATTTTAATTTATTAATAGATCTATTTTTTTCATTGAATTTAGATTATTGATAATCACAAAAAGATTTCTCACCAGAGAGAAAGTGCTGTGAAATAATCTTTTTTCAAACAGAAGTCCTTGTTGCAATGTGGTTTCGTATGCTAAAATTAATAAATCATAATATATTAGATATATTATGAACCATTGGATTACATCGAAAATTACTTAAAAGTAATTCCTGAAATATTCTTTTTACCAGCATTAACAGCTTCCTTGGCTATCGCAACAACCAACTGTGAGTGAGATGCGATTTTTTCGCCCAATTTCACTGCTTCTTCGACGACTTTGTCAGCTGGAAATACTTTGCTGACCAGACCTAGATAAGATAAAAAAAAGTAAAACTTAATTTTTTTTAAATAAAACTAAACGTTTTAATTTTATGAAAAATATGAGTAACAAAAGATTGAAATTAATGAAAAATCATTAAAAATAATTTAACATAACTCAAATATATAAAAATTTTCAAATAGAATTTATATTTAAATTAGCACAGTAACTTAAGTTCTTTCCGGTTGTAATAAAGTGTTAACTCTGATTCTTGTTAATACACACCGCTTCTTTCAGCTTCTTCCGCGGAAATCATATTGCCAGTGAGTACCATTTCCATAGCTTTACTTTTGCCAATGGCCCTGGTTAATCTCTGCGTGCCGCCTGCTCCGGGAATGGTGCCGATGGCAATTTCTGGTTGGCTGAATTTGGCTTTATCCCCGGCGTAAATAATATCGCACATCATTGCTAGTTCGCTTCCTCCACCCAACTACGAAAAACGGGAGTACATGTTACTGAACAATTCATCGCTTTGTTTTCAACATCTGCCGAAGACATTACTTACAGCGTAACCATTTACAGCAGCAATTATGGGCTTTCTGCTTTTAGCAACTGAATTCCAGTTAGCTATAAAGTTTAGCTTCAAATTCGATGCGTACGAGTTATCCTTCATTTCCTTGATGTCGGCACCTATGCGAAAATAATATATTTTTTTGTGTTACAATAAAGACGATAAAAGGGGACTAATATCCCAAATTTAATTTCCTGAAAAATATATTTAAAGAACTGTATATATAAAATAAAGTTCGTGTAATCTATTTACCAGCAGCGAATGCCTTTTCACTTCCGGTAAGGACGATGGCAGCGATAGACGAATCCGAGTTAAAATGTTCCAAAGCGTGATTTATTTCGCTCATTAACTGATCACACAAAGCATTCAAAACTTTTGGCCTGTTTAAGGTAACAACTCCTACATTCTTCTTTTCACCTGCAGTCTCGAGTTTGATGAACTCATAATTGCCAGTTTGGCCTGTAAATCACATAATCAGAACAGGATTTTTTATTTAAAAAATAAAAAGATATTTCTTTATTTAAAGAATTAAAAAATAATACTTTTTGTTAAAGAATAAGAAAAATAAAATTTATTAAAGAATAATTAGTTCGTGATTAGTTCTTAAAATAGTGACATAAAAAACAAATAACATTATTGTAGTATTGAGATTATGTGTTATCAAAAAAAGATTAGAATGTATCATGAGAGACATTTCCGTAATGACTGTAACAAAGTATGCAATTTATTCAGGTATAGTAAATAATAACGAAGTCTTCGCTGATAAAAAAATAATTATTGCATTGGTGTAAAATGTATCCGAAATATATAATTGTTATTGGAGTTATGATACGCTCGCTTTTAATGATTCGCATATTTGTTGTGTATAATTAATGCCCAATTAAAAAAGGATTTATTAATAATTATATTCAAATAATATATTCCGGAATGGAAAAACTTTTTCTAGTATATTATTTGTAACGTACTATACGTTTTGATAGAATTAATTAATGTTAATAATGCGCGTGTGTTTGATGTTTTCAAAAATAAATATATATATATATCAGATATTTAAGAATTGTAGTTTTATTATGCTCGACGTTTTAAATTCCACAAATGTAAGATTAACTCGGTAAAAAATTTCTCATACATGAATATGTATAAATGTGCTAAACATACACGTATAAATATTCATAAACATGTATAATTATATATGAAATATTCATCATATTCATATATTCCTTTTTCTTTTGTAAAATTACTTTTTAGTGTAATAAAAATAGTAATGTGAAAACATCAAAAATAACTAAAGGGATTTTCGCATTGTTCGTTTTAGAAAAAAACAAGTTTGGAATAATGAAAAAAAAATTGTTCATACACAATTATACATAATTTTATATATAATTATACAGAAGTAATTTTTTTACATTTCTTTAAACTTGATTTTTTCTGAAACAAATAGTGAAAAAATTACCCTTTTAATTTTTAATGTTTTCACATTGCTATTATTATTTTTATTACACTAAAAAGTAATTTTACAAGAGAAAAAGGATGTATGGACATATTTCATATAAAATTATGTATGTTTATGAATATTTATACATATTTATACATAATTATACATATCATGATAAATTTTTTATACTTTAATCTCGATTTAATTTACTATTTTTCTTTTAATTCTAAGTGGAAGCCAGCCTTAACTTTCTAGGTATATTATGTAATCAAGAACGATCATCAACATGAAGATAACCACAAGAATACATTGGGCAATGAATGAACAAGGTCTGTTTCATGTACAAGGTGTCCCAAAAAGAACGGAGGTTCTTTTAATTTATGTGGCTAATTTAAAGATAATTTTGTTCTTAGCAAATCAAAAAGTTGTTAATGAATAATTTTATCAGAAAATCTTATTATTGTTAAATCACTTTAACATTGAACTGTCTTTTATTTCTTCTCGAGATAAATAAATATTATTTAATACATAAATTATAAATTCTGATTGAAAAATATCAAAAACAGCTTTGCACGCTTGAGTTATATTCATGTTCGAAGAAAAACAATGAAACGGCATGTTTTTGCTTGACGTATTTAATCTCGATTAATTCTCTGAAGTACTACAGACATAAATCAAGAATCGCCTTATCACATGAGATATTTAATTTTAAAGTTGTAATTTCAAAATTGAAACAAGATTATAAAAGTATAAATAATACAAAAGTATTATATATAGGTAAAAAATCTATAAAATTTATATTAAATTATATTAAATTACTATATATTAAATTTTTTTTATGTATAAATATATATGTGCTTGAGAGATGACTTGTGATTTTTTTTAGAAAGCAATAATAAGAAAGCATGTTTAATTGTAACATAGTTACACTATCATTATCATTACCAATACACATAAATATGGTAAATAATTAAGTTTCTTCTTAAAACCGATATTGCGAGTTGGAAGTCATATGCATATAAATAATATGCATAATGTTGCAAAAATAATTATGAAGAAACTGTTGTGGGCTGCGTTCTGTTATTCACGTTACGTATATTATAGATTTTCAGTACTCGCAGTGAATAACGAAACTCAGGCTTAGTATGAGATCGAATTTAATAGCAGTATGTAAACATATTTTTTTCAAAGACAGAAACAAGATTTATGGCGTAATATGACGATTATACCGGGTGTTTTCCACGAAACCGGCGTTCCCAACGTTGCGACCTGCTGACCGGCTGGTGATAATCGATCCGACGGAGAAGATTTACGTTCACAAATATATTCGGATACTTACAGGAATAATACCTGAAGACAGGTGCGGCGAATTGCTGCGGTTTTCGGGCTGCGTGCGACACGCGAGAGAATAGAATCTGCGACACACGACTGACGGACATGTTGTTAGTTTAAGTATCTGTGAATAAATATAAATTACGACCCAAGTTCGTAGGCTGGCTGATAATGTCACGCAATCCTGCCAACTATCAGTGGAAATATCACTGGGTTCTTATACTTCCAACTAAGGCTAGAAATATAATGTAACGTTCGAATTACCCGCGTTTTAGTGTCCGAACAATTGAATCTGCAAATTCGAGAATTCGTATTTAAATCGTAAGAAAACTAATAGCGAAACAATATGCCAATTTTTTCTTTTTTCTTAAAATTATATGTAACATTTATATCTATCATATACTCAGGAAAGATTATATATATATATCAGCGTAATGATATATATTTATTGACAATTGTACATAATTATTGTTAGTAATTAAAATATCAGGAGAACATAAACGGCAATAAGATTGCAATAATTAAAATTTCAAAAATTTTCTCAAATTCCAAGAAGTTTCCTACTTTCCAAAATTTTTTGTATTTTTATATAAGATAATTCTACAAAAAGTATAAAATTACAAGAGAATATGTCTTTTTACAATAAATTTTTATATAAAAATGAAATTTAACAATTTATCTCATTTGTAACTATTCTTAAAAACAGAAATCAATAAAAATAACTTCTCGAGATTTTGTTGTACAATTGCAGAAAAAAAAACGATCTTATACTTTTTTGTAAATCGATGCAATAAAATATTTATTAAATAATATTTAGTAAATAATTTGCATTAGCAATTAAAATACGAGCACAAGATTCACTAATAATTTCGAGAATTTCTCAAATTCCTTATTTTCCAAAAATTTTTTGTATTTCCATAAGAAATATCTACAAAGTACAGAATTTAAAAGAAAATATTTTTTATAATTAAAATAGATTTTTATAAGAAAGAAATATAAGAAACCTCATTTGTAATTATTCTTGACAATAGAAGACCTGATAAAAAATAATTCCTGTTGTATAATACTGCAGGAAAAAGCGGCGTTTCTTGTAAATCGATATTAAATTAATACGTAAATAATTTGCGTGAGTTTGTAAAAACGACCAGCGCTTAAGCCTGCAGTTCCGAATCAACGAACCGCGACATGATCGATGATCCATGCGATGACTACGACATACAAAGAAAATAAGGAAGAAAAAGTGAAAAAGATGATCGTCTCATCACGCGGTGAAAGTATCTGATTCGGATGTGAATTGAAGTGGGGAGGAGAGGGTGGAGAGGGAAGAAAGTCACCCCGACAGGTAACGGTGGCAGACGGCATGTTGGGTATCTTGGCATTGAGCGAACTTGAGTTTATCGCCAGTTCACGGTCGTTCGTCCACGCTTACCGTTTCCACGGGACCATGCGTTCGATTCTACTTCTCACGTTCTTGGCGAACGCTAAGCTGATGAGCAATGCAGGTGAGATAGATGTGATCTATCGATTTCGCTGCGATCCGTTAATCTGAGATGATAAGGGAGTTTTTATCGAAAACGAGACATAAAATAAAAAACTGTGTTTTTTTTAATAATTTTGATTATAATAATAAATATTAAAAGTTTCTTCTCATTAAAAATGTCATTTAAATTTTTGTAAACTAATGACATTTTCTTTCAAATTAGAAAATGTGCGCAATCATGAATTTATTAATGACATAAGAGATATCATCTCACTTTAAAAAATATAGATATGGATTTAACACACACACTATTATATAATTCTGATTGTATTGGTGTTAATATATATTAACACCAACACAGTAAGAATTTTATAAGCATAGTGTTAAATCCATACTCATATTTTTTTTAGAATGATAAAGCTATTCAACTATATATTTAAAGGATTTGAAGAATACAGATTCAGAGTGCGTTCTTCATTTTCGTTCCATTTAAAATTATTTCCTTCTCAAGTTTCTTCTTTTCATTTAAAATTATTTTCTTCCCACGTTTCCACAGAAGTGGAATAAATCGTTGTTGCACTTCTGTTTCCAACTTTTATTAAACTTTTTCAATTACTCCGTTTTAAATTACTTTACGGTAAATAACGTGAGATTGTAAAAGATCGAGAATAAAGTCTAAAAGATAAAAAGTCTAAAACTATCAATTACAGAAGAGATCTGGCAGCAGGATCTGTCCAAAGACATGCAGATAGGTGCATCCACCGACGGCTACGATCGCGTGGGGTTGCGATGCGGCGCCGAAAGAATGACCGTCGAGCTTAAAACTACAGAGGACTTCTCAGGGGTGATCTACACGCAGGGTAACTTTTATTCCCGAGAACCGTCCTGTTTCCTCGATCCAGTTCGCGGTAGAAGTTTCACCATGAGCATCCCTTTGAACAAATGTGACACTGAAAGGGTACGTTATTTAAACTTTTGTTTGTCCTACTAATTTCTTCTTCTCGAAACTATTATTTATTAGCCTTATGAGCAAAACAAGTTATTTAAGTAGAAAGAAAACGTGATTCTCTCTTTCTTCCGAAACCTTCTATTTTCTTTTAAATTATATCTTTCTGAAGAGAGTGACAAGCTGCCATATAATTTTTTGCAATTTTCTAAATCGTGACATTTTCTTCATCGTGAATCATTGTACATTATAAACGACATAACGAGGAAATATCATAGCTGATAAAAGAAAGTATAACTTAATTATACAGCACATTTTCAAATATATATTATCTTGTGATTTTTTAATTTCTATAATTTCTCTTATATTTTTGTTAATCTAAATAAATAACAAAACAGGAAATTCAACTTTTATAAGGGATTTTTTAAAATTGCTTCTCTTAATGTTTTATAATTCTTTAACAATATATATTACAATTACTTTCTACCTCTATTACGAGAAATTACTCGCAAGACAGATTAGAGAACTTTAATCACTATTTAATGTATATACTTTAAAATAACTTACGGTTTAAGATCAATTATTGGATTATTTATACCATTCAAATTTTTCTGTATATTTTTTTTGTTTCGGTGAAAGGATGGTGACAAATACAGCAACATCGTGGTGATTCAGCACGACGACGAGCTGTTAACACCAGGTGATGCTGCTTTTACGTTAGAATGTGACTTCTCGAGACCGCGTGATCTTACGGTATCGGCGGATCTTAATGGAAGTAAGAAGAGGTAATTGCTGTTATCATTAATTCGATTACTTACTTTCGATATAAATGTTAATTGCTGCGTTTTTTCAATTATTCATAAGCTTAATAGAGATGCTGCTTGATTTTCTTTACGATGCGTGAAATGAATTTGGAAAAGAAAATTGGCAATTATTCTTTAATAAAACATTAATTTGTGAAAAACACAATTTTCACAACTGATACTAAAGATCTTAAGTAAAGAACTTTTATATTACTATAATATATAAATTAATTAAAGAAGAAATTGTTGCTCTGTCTGTTCTATTTTCTCGTAAAGTTATTCTTCCAAAATTAAATAATATACAATTCAGTAACTTCAATATTAAATCAAAGTTAATGTTTTCATAAAAAGAAAATTAATGTCGATTTAGTTAAAGAGTATATCTACTTCCACGAGATACAATGGAAATTTTAAATAATATTTCACGCAATGATACACTTTTAGATCGACTAGATCGAGTATAGCTCTCATCGACGCCGACTCGGGAAGTGACAGAAGAAAGAGATCGGCGTACGTGGAAAGCTACGGGGACGAGGTTGTCTTCGTGCCGAAGCAAGCATATCGTAAGGCAAACGACGAATTGTGAGATGCCAGTGTGTGCTAGCTTAATAAAGGGACTGAGTAAACATTGCCTCATTTTCTTGTCGCTTCTCGAAAACGGAATTTCCAATGAGTAGAATGTCTAAAGTCAACACATAAGACAACTTTAAGATATCTTTAAGAAACATCTTTAAGATATTTCTTAAAGAACTCTGAAAAATATCCTAAAGTTGTCTTATGCATCGATTTTAAACATTCTGCTCATTGAGTTATGTCGATCGACAATCGCCATACACAGATCTTCATTTGAAAAATTCTGTCGTTTTTTAATTGAAGTGTTACAGTTATATTATAAATAAAATTGTAGCTCCAGTTTCTCGCTGGCAAAATCGATGGTGTTGTCTCACAAAGCTCTCTTTGATATTAGACACGTTTAGCAAATGCAATCGTAGAGCAAGAGATGCGATATTGATAGATATATTTCGTGATTGATTAAATCGGTATTCAATTAAAAAACATTATTAAGGCTGGGTTATTCCATCTTTCAATAAATTTCAACTCATTCTTTAACTCTCTTACTCTCTTATGCTCTTACTCTTTTACTCCTTTGTTTATTCATTAGATAAATTACTACATAGTTTATCCAAAATGAAACAACCGGCCCTAAATCAATTAAATTAATTAATGCCTATTTTTATCAACTAGAAATTAATTTTAATCTCGGTTCAATTTTTATTCTTCAACTTTTTCTATAATTTTTAATTAAAACTAAAAAAACACGGAAAGTCGGTTAAACTCAAATTAAAATTAAACTACGTTGGTAAAAAAGGTATAAATCCATTTTCCAAAAGCTTTATCTGTCCTAGCTTGCATTTGCCGAACGTGATCGTTGCCGCATGATAAAAACATGTGTATCTTAATTGATTTCAGAATGAGAAGAAAGTCGGAGGTGCCGTTTTATTAAACCTCACCAATGAAAGTTCTCGATTGGTGAAAACTCACGACGCATTCTACGCTCGTGAATTTGTTGCTGTTACTTGTTATTTAATTTACGTTGTTTAAATAAATTATGTTATTCGTTCGAGCGGATTTCTCACCACCATGTGATATATCTTAATTTAACCGCGCAGCGGTAGAATGTATGCGACTTATATACGCGCGATTTTTTACAATCTATTTTTATTCCAAAGATACGATATATAATGCGATAATTTCGTCGATAACCCCTTGTCCTTTCTATAATATTGCATAATGGAAATTTTCAAGTTATTAACATACTAATCGTGCAGTAAATAATTTTAACAGCTATTTTCAGGCCGTTTTAAAAGTCGCTGGAAAACTAGAAGTACATCTAATTGTTATGACACAGTTTCCACGATAGAAGTTATAATATGGACAAATGACTAGCATAATTGCAGCGATAACAAAATTCTCCGATCATTGCAGGTCACCGTGGTAATGTTTTGAGAAATGAAAGGGTATCGCATAATGATTATGCAAAAACATGAACAAACATAACTGCAAAATCTAATGGATATATCGCGTAAATATATATAAACTACTCATAGACAAGTCGGCGTTGTGCTCGATCTATTAGAATGATCAACGTATCGAATACGCTGGAATATTTATTATAAGCCTTCTATGTCGCCGCTTTATTGAACCCTCTCTCTTTCTATCCTTCTTTTTGAACGAATGCATCGCAATACTGAACTTCTCTCTCTCATTGTGGCTTCTGAATCAATTTAATGAATGGATAGAACCATCTGGAACCCTCTCTTGTTGCCAAGTGTCGTTTATGTAATGCTTTTGTAGTAGCAAAGCACGTTAATAATTAATTAGTAGAAACCCCATAGATTTTAAGACAACACATCGGCTTAATTGTTTCGAGAGGGGAGTAATTAAATAAAAATACTTTAATTTCAAACTCATCTTTAATGCGTTTAAAAATTCAATTAATTGTTCGATAATAAATGTTGCGAGAAATTTATACTCATCTTTTTGTATTTGTTGAGAAATTTGTTAAGAATTCTTGGCATAAAAATAGCTAGTAAGAATAAAAAAAAAAAGATAAAAAATTCAGAAAATTAGGAAGATATTTGCAGAATCCTTATTCGACAAAAACAATAACTCAGCATGACTGATATAATTAGAAAATGTATCTTTTATCTATTACGCGAATGGCGCTATTAGATAATAATATACGTCACAGTAAGCAATCCCCACTTCCATTTATCTTTTCGTATATAAGAAGCTATTATCGAGGCATCGTTGGCCAGAAACCGGTCTCTCGATCGCGACAGATTTTGGAATCAAAGTATATATATATAATTCGTAATAATGGCAACGGCGAAGTTCAAGGAGACGTCTCCCTACGTCAAACCGAAGCCTTCGCCACCAAAAGATGATTACCTGTATGACAAGTGAGTAATTAATTCAAATCATTGCACAATATAAATTCGCACCGGCGCGATGTGCATCATAAAATAAATGTTATAATCGATTAACGGAAATTTGTTCGATGAAGAAAATTGCTTATTGAAGAACGTTTACTTTTATTATTTTTAAATTTTATTTCTATTTTTAATTTAAAGCCGACACGAAAAATGTCTACGCGCAACAAAATTCATATGAGCTTTAAATGAACAAATTTTCAATTGATTTTCTAAATGACCTTTATGTAGGACAATTACTGTAGTTTTTCACTTTAGACTTTGAGACCAGAAATTTCAACTATGTTTCTTCAAGATTTGATGTTTTTTTGCTTCCAATATTCTTTTACTGACTTTTCTACTAATATAAAACCTATATAGATTAATATTAAAATATATTAATTAAGTTAAACCGGATTAATATTTAATCTCAGTTTAATTTACCTCTTCCTAGTCTCTTTCTAATTTTAAAAATAGAAAAAATAAAGAGTAAATTAAACTATTAAAATAATTCTTAATATGGCTCAATCAGAATAAATCACTAAATAAAAGAAGGGCTACGAGCCAATTATAATGTAAAATACTTAATAATTTAAAATTCGACGTTTTTACTGGACATTATATGTGACCGAATTTTCCGATAATTTATGTAATATTGTTTGTTGTTTTACATTGAAAATGACCCGATCGGTGTCGAAACGTTTGTATGTACGAATTTTAAATTATTAAATATTTTACGTTATAATTGGCTCATAGCCCTTCTTTTATTTAGTGATTTAAACTATTAAACCTCTTTTAAGAAATTAAAATTATTCGACAATGGTAGAAATGTACATTAGAGAAATATCTTTCGTAGATATTTAGAACACTTCGCCCTGAAAACGGAGAAGGAATCGATAGTTAAAGTGGCTCTGTTCGGCGTGGGTCGTGCCGGGACGATACATTTAGCGAATATAAATTCTAGTAAACGTGTCCAACTTTTATATATTGTTGATGACGTTGAGAGTAATTGGCAAAGTATACAAAAGTACTGGCATCTGGACAACGTTACCTTCCTAAATAGCAAGCAGTCTGATAAAGTATTCAAAGATCCCAAGTAAGTAGTCATATCAAGTAAAAAAGCGCTGCCGAGAATAATCAAGTTAAATAAACTTAAATTAAAATTAAAAATTAAGTACCTGTTATAATATAGATTTATATGTATGAATTACACAATTTGTATATCTAGATCTAAACCATAGGCCTGTTCTTTTTGGCTGAACTTTTGCACCAGTTCATCTTTCTTCTTCTTCTTCTTTCCTTCTGAAGAGAAAAGGAAGAAAGATAAACTGGTGCAAAGTTCAGCTAAAAAAAAACAGGCTTAATATAAATCTGTAATACAAATGCATAACAAACAAACAAGTAATGCCCGCTTTTCATGATTTGTAAAGCGTCGACGCGATTTTCGTGGCGTCGCCGACTTACACACATGAAGATATAGTTATTAAAGCTCTGGAAGCAAAAAAGGCAGTTTTCTGTGAGAAACCCATAGCGGAGGATCGCCCAAGCACCGTCAAATGCTACGAGATAGCCAAGAAAGTCGGCAAGCCGCTGTTTTCCGCGTTCAATCGGCGATTTGATCCGAGTTATTCGAATTTGAAAGAACGAGTTCGCAAAGGAGAAGTCGGACACGTCCACATGATTAAAACAGTCTCTCGTGACTCTCCTTTGCCCTCTCTAGAGTATTTGAAAGCATCCGGCGCTATCTTTCACGATTGCCTGGTCCATGATATCGACATGATTACTTGGGTTCTCGGAGAATTCCCAGATAAGGTGCGATTTTTACAGCAATTTTGTGTATCTGTATATGTAGTTAATATCTTAGGAAAAGTGAATTTTTATTTTTTATAATTATCTCGAAGAATTAAAAAATATTATACAAACCGTATTTGTTAAAAAAAAATAAATAAATAAAAAATGCGAATTACAGGTTTCGGTCTTAGCTCACGCAAATATCCCAGAGATTAAGGCCATTGGAGACTTCGACACGGTTGCAGTGAACTTACATTTTCCATCAGGAACAGTTGGCATGATTGATTTATCGCGCAACAGCTCATACGGATATGATCAACGACTGGAAGCCTTCGGTCCGAAGGGCATGTTGCAAGCCGACAACGAACAGTTCCACTCCGTTCATTCGTATAATGACCTACAAGGGATTACCACCGCCCCGATCTGTTAGCCGTTTTAAGAACGGCTACCTAAGAGAGTTTAATCACTTCCTCGATGTGGTACATGGTAAGGTTGAGTCGCAGGTCAAGTCGCAGGAGATCCTGGCGGTGAGTAAGATCGCTACGGCCTGCGAAGAGTCCGCTCGCATGGGGAAAGTCGTGGAACTCACATGGGCGAAGGACGAGTTGCCGAATAACTCATGAGGAAACAGCAAAATTTCAGCAAAACTTCAACAAAACTATTATTACATCCATATATAATATTATCTTCTTTGATGTCATTTTTATAAATTATATATATATATATATATACATACTTTTTTGTTTATAAATGGAACAAATTACCAAATTATAGCGTATAAAAAGAGTGAGACTTCTATGAACGTTATTCATTTAAAATTTATATGTACGACTCTCTTTCGCTCAGTATTTAAATATCTGAGTATCCGAGAAACAAAGGTATAGATATGTAATAAATATTTGTAAACGTGATTTTCCTTTTTTTCTCCCCTTTTGAATTTTTTTTATCTAAGATCACAATATCACAAAATAGATATTTTTTAAAGTGCAATTTGAAATAAAATAATATAACTATAATACACATATATAAATACATATTATGAATTATGTAATGCATATTATTATTGTTTAACGGGTTTTTGCTCAAATAATGAATGCTTTTGAATGAATTAGTTGATAAATAAATCAAGCCATATTGTTTATGTTTTTATTGTATGACAAAGAAATTATAATAATGTACCAAATACCTTGTCAAAAGAAAAATAGCAGCAGTATAAAATCGACATTATTTGTAAATTGAGTACACACCTGTGTAGAAGACACTTCATATAACTGCTATCATAACAAATATCTTGTAAAAAAATGGAAAATTTTTCTATTCGCTTGTTATTATCATTTTATATACAAAGTCAGCGTTTTTCTTCGGTAAATAATGAGGAACTGAGTTTGAGCTGAGTCCAACATCAAATTCGAGTCTCTGAAACATTATCAAACTATAAAGTCGATGTTCTAGCGCAGATTCTGTCTACTCCATTTCGTGCTCGAAATTTATAAGTCTATTAATACTAGATATATATACATTTGTCCATATTCACCACTTAAATGAAAAATTACAAAGATACCGCAAAAGATATACATATCTTTCGGAGTGTGTAGAAAAATCTTATCGCTTACTATGCTGATTCTCCCCAGCGCAGTTGTGTATACACAAGTCTTATTTTTGTATGAATTTCAAATAAAATCTTGATATATTCAATATATAATCATATTTCGCAAATATATGCATACTGCAATCAATTATGTTAAATATTAGGTCACGTAACAGTTTAATTCTTCTTTTAACCAACTTTCCTACATAGCATAGTATAGTACATATATAAATATATATACTATTTGGAAATAATGCAATTAGGCGTGTGTATGTGTAAGAAAATATATAAAGGTGTATACTTCAAACATAACTTCTTATCAATTTAACTGGAACTTCTGTATTATTTATGCATTTTTATAAGATTCAATCTGATGCGCATATTCTCCAACGTTTTTCAATGTTCTTCAATTTGTTTCTGAGCTATAAAATTTTTTTTACATCGTAACTATTGATCAATGTATCAAATTTTCATTTATTGAAAGAATTGTGGTCTTCTTCGTTTTGTGAATCAGCTGAAACTTCAAAAATATGATATTCTTTTCTGGGGCCGCTTTTTCATTTATGTGACTGTACATATTAGAAAACGAATAACAAACACCATATGTATGCATAACATTCATTCTAATATTGGAATAAATGTATATTAGAACAAAAGCGGAGATTGAGAAGTTCTATATTAAAGATAACATTTGATTCCAACGATTTCACAAAACGGAGAATCAACTCAATTAAAAGTAAGTATCAAACAGCGATTAGATGACGCTTAGACGACATTTAAAAATTGCTTTGAACATTGTTTGTCCTTTCCATTTTTATTGCCTAGCATATATTCACAATTTCGCTCTATGCCTGTCCCTTCGTTTACAATAACTCGCACGATAACACTTAAATCGCACGCAACAATTTTTAACATTTAAAACTTTAATGATTTCGCAAACAGTGCAGCAGTAGCCTGCGTTTTATCCCCGTTAAATCTACGCAATTCCGCAATGACTTGCGTCCTAGTAAAACCCAGAGCCTCCAGTTCCTTGACTGTGGCTTCCGTGAACGGATCATGCGGATAAATTGTAGTCTCTAAAGCGGCAGGCCTTGATGACCCTTGATTACTGCTGCCTTGCCCGTCTAATAAATTTTCATGAAAATATTTATCATCGACGAGAAAAATAGCCGAAGAAAAAAATTATGTTCGTTTAAAAAAAAGTAAATTATCGTAGGCTATAAATAACGATCACGCAAATTAGATATTCATAACTTTGAGTTGCTATCAAAAACAAAAATTTAATAATTTAAATTTATTTAAAAAAGACAATGACAGAAATTATACTAAAACAGACCAGGCATAGGGGAAAGGTATGAAGATGGTATTTTTTTAATAGATAAAGTGGAATAAAAAGAGATAAGAGGATAGCCTGGACTGATACATACTTACCATGCTGCCTCTGTTTCTTAGCATCCCTCGTACTATCCTCGAGAGCTCGCTGGAGATCTCTGTCATCTAAGGATTCATCACTGTTTCCACTTAATTTTGCACATTCTGGTAAATCACCTGTAGAAATAATTATTAATAAATTATTATTTGCTAATATTTTTTATTCTGACATTTCCTTAATATTAATTAATTATATATATAAAATAGATTATAATATTAATATTATATATTATAATATTAATAAGATTTTATATATATATAGTTTTATTAATTACAAAAAAAGAAATGTACCTTCTGCCAGAAATGAAGTTTCAGTGCCCGTAGTTCCGATCTTTAAGACATTTTTCTTCAAGTCTATGCAACATTGATGTCTTTTAAGCATATCCAAGCCCAACAACATGTCCATAGGCTGTTCCTCAAGAACACTGAAGGATGTTGTCAGATGGTCATTGCCGATCTGTATTTGTACCATGTGTATACGACCGATTATGCGTTGTACTCCAACACCCTTGGCGACTCCGGCCCACCTTGTGTCCACCAAACGCATAATATGGCATCTCTCGGCACAGGCAGCAGACATAATAGTGGTTTGTGCACCTTGGGTTACAAATAATATATCTTTGATGTTACTTATCCTCGTTTCCATCAATGTAGATTCACTTTAATCTCGGTTCAACTTACTCTTCATCTTTTTTCAGTTCTAAGAATTAGAAAGTTGAAAAGCAAGTAGAATTGAGATTAAAATTAATTTGCATTGATAGAAATGAGCATTAGAGTCAATTTTGCACTTTTTGTCCAATGCTTTCATTGTACAAATGTTTCTAGAGACGATTGAAATATATTGCGATATATTTATATTTAAGAACAAGTCTTTTATCCTGTTTTCACGAACAGAGGTCATACGTTCTAAAATTAAATTGTTTTTCTGCATACCATGCAGAACGATCATTCGAGATATATATGTTTAAAAATAGACGTTTACTCAGTCTTTCTTTCTTTCTCTCGAGTATAGAACAAAGATATGTAAAAATAATCTCAAGTACGATTCAAGCTAGATGAAAAGATTGAAGAAAATTTTAAGTCGTCATCAGACTAGAGATTGAGATTAGGTTGGAACTTAACTAAACAGAAGAAAGAAAATCAATCTCAAGTTTAGTAAATTTTGCTTTGATTGGTTAAATCTCAATCTCAACTTCTAATCTGATCACGGATTTACATATTTATAAGATGTGCGTGGAAAATCGCATTTTTACTTGCTACTAGAAATAACACTTGGGTCGGCGATGTACCTGAATCAATAAAGGCTTTAACCGGAAATCCGTTGACTTTACAATTGATATACAACATAACAACGGTGCCAAAGGTCTCTGGATTGTATTCCATTGCAGCCTCCATATTTGCTTCGATATTTTTCTGTCTAATCTCTTCTGCAATTAGCCGCTGTGCTTCGGTGTCAAAGGGATCGGCATTCATCATTCTTAACCGTTGTGCTTGTCGTTCTTCTCGAGCGGCTATCTGCTCTTTGAGTACAGTTGAAAATCTATCTACAATACACAAATATTTAGAGAAATAATTTACCAGAAATAATATTAAAATATAAAGCTGTAATATTCGAAACTATTACTTACCAAGATTTCCCGACAGTAGTGCATCGGCTAATCTGGGATTATTTTGTTTTAACAATGCCAGCTGATCTGGATTAGCCAGGAACATGTTTTTTATCATAGCTGGATCGTCCTCGCTGCGGGGATTTTGTACTCTGTTGTTTGCGATCGGCGATGGACGCTGATTATTGCTGGTCCCAGGAACTCTGATGGAACTGAAGTCCAGTAATGGAATGGCTAGAGCGACGTTTCTTCAAATTTAGTATGTTCATTTTTTTAATAAGATATATGTTGCTGAGTACAACACAAAGGAGATAGTAAATTAAATTTCTCAATGAAGTTTTGGAGTATTAAGTTTGACATATATATATCAAACACTGAAACTGATGGACATGTATAATTAAACAGAAAGCAAAGGCCAAAATTTTTGAAGCCTATCTACATTCTCTATCAATAATAGATAAATGATAAAAAGTACTGTTACAATCAGATGCAGTGCATAAAAATTAATAATAGATTAGTTTGTTTTTTAACTGAACTTCTTGCATCATTCATTTTTTCTTTTTTTCCCCAATAAGGAAAGAAAAAGAAGAAAGATAAACTGTGTAATAAAGTTCAACTGAAAAGAACAGACCTAAATAGCAAACATTTTTTGAGCTGTACATGAAGTAAAATTTTTGCTTGATCAACACATAAAGCAGCATTTATAGTTCATTCTTATTTTAAAATTGTCTTAAGATGCTAATACAGCTCTTTGGCCAGTATTCATAATTTGCTCTTATTTCAAGACTGTCTTAAAATACTAATGCAGCTCTTTTCATTGGTTCATTACATCTCAAGACTATACTCAAGATAGTCTTAAATATAAGAATCAACTGTGAATACTGGCCTTTAATTGGTTTATAACATCTTAAGACTGTGCTTAAAATAGTCTTACCAGGATGCTACAATGAGTCGATAGTCGGAAGTCCTAAGCGGTCCTAATGCTGATTCTACAATGAGTCTGTAGTCAGAAGTCTTAGGCCAGTATTCATAGTCAGTTCTTATAGTCAAGACAGTCTTAAGTTCAATCACGAACCAATCAGAGATCCGCATTAGTGTCTTAAGTAATGTTACTTAGATGATCTTGAAATAAGAATCCACTATGAATACCAGTCCTTAATTGGTGAAGTTGGCTAATCAGCGTTAGTTGTACGAGTTGGATCAATTTCACCGATAAGACTTAGGACTACCAACTACCGACTCATTGTAGAATCAGCATAAGTCTTAATCGGTGAAGTTGGCCAATAGCGACTAAGATAAAGACTTGTTCTACAATGAGTCGACTACCGACTCATTGTAGAACTCCTATTAAATACAAAAATCAGTAATGGACCACTCTTAGGTACTCACCTCTGTTGAAGGGCTGTAGGTTCATGTCGCTGCCACTTTGATGCATGTGCTGGAGGATGACAGCGTCGCCGTCACGGATTCCAAGATCACGCAACGACTTCTTGTCGTCCATAAGTGGCAAGCCGTTGAACGCGATAACAATCTCATGGGCCGGCACGCCGCTCTCAATCTCGCAGAACGCTTTAAAGTTCTCCAGCTCCAGCTCCTCGCTCACGTCAAGGACGAAGACGCTATCGTCGCTGAGTGTCGTCACCGTCACCTTCATCGTTCCCGTTGGACGACTTTGAACTCAACGGATAAACACGGGGACGCACGTTCGCTTCGCTCTCTCACCGTCGATGGGAAAATGCCGGGAAGGATCCACGCGACGTGTCCTCGGCCCTCGAGGAACGGGCGAGGATGTACAACGTGGCGGGAGGGGAGGGGCGGGCTTATTCACGGTGAGTCCTCCGCCGTCCTCCGGATGTAAACACGAGACCAACTCAGCAAAAATATTGAGTTTGGGAACGCATATTAAAGAGAAACGGGAGGGCCTCTGTCGGAATAACCGTGAAGTATGGAATTTTTTTCATGAGTTTTAGAACGCAATTTGATAAATATAGCCCTCTACCGGAATAATTGTGAACTACTCAATTTATTAATGAATGGAACACAGAATTTATTTAAAAAAAGTTAATCTGACGCAATAATCGTAAAAATCGTATTATAAATACAAATTATAAATTTTCAGATTCTTTTAATTTATACAAATAATATTCCAACAGTCATAATCGTAACTACAAATGACTATCGAATGATAATCGTGAATAAGAACGCTGATAGGCTGAAATTTTTCTGTCCAAATCTGTTAAAGTCACTAGATTAATAAAGTATCGCGATGGGAAAAATTGAAGTGACATATCTTTGGAGTCAAAATGGCGTTGAGTGCAGATATTGCATTTAGTGTAATGTATCTATATATTAGGCCTGTTCTTTTTGCCTGCACTGTCTGAACTGGTGCACACAGTGTAATAAGTTGAAATGAAACGAACGTATATCTGTTTCACTTTAACTTATTGCACTGTGTGCACCAATTCAGTAAAAAGAACAGTCCTATTAAGTACAATCCAAATCGCGTCATGAGCCAAACTGGCGGCAGTTCGCAATACTTTGTTAATCTAGTGACTTTACAAATAGTTACTGTGATGCGAGTGTTGTGTCGCCACGTGTGTTTGAGATTGAAATGTAAAGAGATTTTACGTGGAGCTTTTAGAGAATAAATAAATAATTGATTTCACATCCTCCTTTATAGTTTAAAGATGAAGAATTTATCACACGCGAAAATGAGGCTCATATTCCAGAAGCTAATGAAGTAGTAAGTAACTTAACAACTTAAATTATGCTTATTCCATAATCGTCTAATTGAATGTAGGTTCTCTAAATGTGTTGTGTACCGGGTATTTACAATAATTTCATATTTAATTATAGCATTGGCAATAACATAAAGAGCTTTATTGAGCGGCCAGATGGTCCTTACCACTTTCGGGAGAAAAAGGACAGGGTATATTATGTGTCGCAGAAAATTTTATCGATAGCGAATAACATAGAATCTGATAATCTGTTAAGTTTAGGCACTTGTATAGGCAGATTCACAAAATCAGGAAAGTTCAGACTACATATCACTGCGTTACACCATATAGCACCTTATGCACAAGTGAGTATGCATAATTATAAATATATTTAGATTTAAGTGTAATTACAAATTTATCAAGTATAAAATTCTTTATCAAGCACAAAATTTGGGTAAAACCTTCGGCGGAGCAACAGTTCCTTTATGGAAATAACATTATGAAATCAGGCCTTGCTCGTATAACAGAAGGCATTAATCAATATCAAGGTGTCGTCGTATTTTCCATGAATGATTTGCCACTGGTATGTTACATATTGAATTAAATATATAATTAATTCTCAACGCATCATCGATTATCTCTTTCACTTAAATATATAAAAAGATATAATAAGACAATAATAAGTTCATTTATATTTTCCACTTGATACTTCAGGGATTTGGCGTTGCTGCAAAAAATACAGCTGATTGCAAACATGCAGATCCTGTAGCAATAATTTGCTTTCACGAAGCAGATATTGGAGATTACATTCGTTCAGAAGACACATTACTGTGACAAAGATTTACAACTGTTCTTTCCTTTTTTTAAGAAAACGAAATATACCTAATTTGTACAGCAAGTTTACTTATTTTTTGCGTCTTATAATTTAGATGTCTGACTTGTGTAATATTACGTATATTGATGAGTTAATAAAGTTGAGAGTTGCTTGTGTACATTGACGTATAATATGTGTATATAATACACTCCAATCATGGCACGAAACATTGCATTTGTTTGTAAAACAAAAGATTACGGTAGATTATATTTTATCTCCATATTTTTCTATAATCTTATTACAAGCGAACTTTGTGCATTACAAATTTGATTTTTATCATCAATATAAAATACAAATACGTACATTCTATTTTTTACGTGTTCCACATTATGGAAAACTTTTGAAATGCGTTATCGTACCTGCTGATTAAAAACAACATATTAATTAACAATTGTTAAAGTATATGTAGGGTATAATATTGACAAATAAAAATTTGTGCTCTTTTGATAACATTATTTGGATGTAATAAATAACAATATACACGATACTTCAAAACGATATCTATCGATGGTGCGTGATGTGGTTTTGTTAGAAAATAAAAAAAGCTTTGTGGAATAAAATTTGTATGATGTATTGATGCCACAATGCAAGAGAATGTATTTTCACAGATCATAAATGAAAGTACGGTACGACTTATGACTAGCGTAAACTGGCTAAGATTTACAAATTTATTTGAACTATTTATCAATTGTTTCTTTTTTTTTCTTTTTCTTCAGTTATTACAAATGCAATGAATGCAAACTGGTTCCCGAATACGCAAATTGTGAGAAACTGTGAACTGCGAATAACGACTTATCGTTTAATGTTTTTGGTGTGCAGTGCAACAAATAGATGAGAAATATACATTAAAATATAAATCGTCTAAAAAAATTCAAATTCTTGCAAATAAAATTATAATCATATTTGCTCGCATTATGATGCATTGTTCACATGCTTTCGTTTATTTTTGAATTTTATATGATACTCATTTCTCACATTTCGATATAATAATCGCTTTTAATCTCTAATTGCCCTGGCGAAAAAGTTTTTCGAGTTAAAAGAATATCTACGAAAAATTAAGAATTTTTAAGATCTTGTCAATTTATATATGTAGTTTTTTTCTGTATTTTTTCTTAAAAATTTTTTTCTCGCTAGAATAATTGCAAACGTAGAACGCACGCAGTCGCAGTCTATATTTCGTTATATTACGCGATCAATTAAGGTTTGAAAGACAGACAAATCAGACTTAGAATATTTCTTCACATCTTTTCCTTGACACTCTCATTTTTAGAACTATCTTATCACGATATAAATCAGGTAATGATATAAATCACGTAAAGCTAACCGATATCAATAAAAAGCTATTATTACTGCAAGAGAATCTAATATACGGGATAATTTAATACGAATAGGAAGTGATCTCGAACATTTCTGAAAAAAAGGCAAAAAAGATACAATGTCGTATTATTTTTGGTATTTATCATACTAAAAAATCATGTCTCTTCTTCTATATTGCATAGCGAAATTTTTTCCCAACGTTCTAGGTTACCCATTAATGCATTTAGAAATATTGAATGAATTTATTCTACAAAATTCGTATATTTCTCGTTATTGATTCATTATTTATCTACATACGTACGTACACGTCAAAAATTCATTTAAAGTGCAAATTTGTGTTACATTTTATCAATTCTTCCGTTTTCTCAATGCAAACATACTATAAAGAAAAGATTTCGAGACAATAAAATTCAAGGTTGGTAAAAATAATGTTTCAAACATGTTTTAAATTGTTTAAAACATTCTTAATCGAAGTTTTTCACATGTTTTAAACATGTATTTTTTATAACAATTTTTTTATAAACTGTTTAAAGCATCTATGAAGCATTAAAAACAAGTTTTAAAAAAAATTGTTCTTAAAAAAAAAAAACATTATCTTTTGCCAATCCTGATAAAATCCAAAGAAACATTTTTTTCTTTATCAAATTTAGCAAACACAGGTTTCAGCAAGTTCACCTCTTATTTGTATCGGCCAACTTATCTTTATCCTTCTTTCTTTCCCTTTAATAATAATTTTACGATATACGAAATTCCCAACACTTTCGTAGCTCTTATATTACTCTTTCTTTTATATCTTTTTGTTCGTTTTTAACACATTTTGTAAATATACAGATTTACACGCTTTTACCGATGTTGTTTTACTAATTAGATAATCACTATAAACGACATTGTATATCACATTAATTTTCAATATTTCGTAAAGACGTACTTCGTTTCTGTTCCTCCTTTTCCCCATGCTTTTAACAGCACTTTAATTCCAGCTATCTTGTTATTGGAACACAGAAAGTCTCAAATACGTGTTTTCTTTATAAAATATTTGCATAAATATCCCAAAATATGTACTTACGTGTAATGCAATGAGAAAGTGAGCAGAAATTAACATATAGTGCGATAAAAATGATTCACATATTGACAAAACATACAGAACTATAAAACTAGAACTGGATATGTATATAAATTCACACCAAAATATTATTTAAGCATTAAGGTGCATTTTTACGAGCCGCTCGAATTGGCCGTTTCAATGATAAAAAAAGATCACATACTGAAAAAAGGCAAGAATCGCCGAATTTGACATTTGAGCGACAGATTTGACGCTCTTTTACCTGGATCAGCAACAAAGAATAAATTAGGTTATATATATCGTGGTATTCGTAGTCAACGTTGGTCAACACGGTCGACATGGTGCAATAGCACTGTTATTTTAGCCGCTGAAATAAGAGCGACAGATCTGTCGCTCTAATTGTTTTAGTAGCACGTGAAACTATACCTTTAAAATCCAGCTCAGATCGATAAGACCTTTCCGTTATTTATTGGCTGAGGTTTATAATCAATTCTTATATTTAAGACTGTCTTCAATACATCATGAATCAATCAGTCTCATTAGCATCTTTTTTAATCTTAAGACGTTACTTAAGATTAAAATAAGAACCGATTATGAATATCAGCCATTGTATTCACTTTGTCTTATGACACGTTGTTTATACATAATTATATCTTATATTTACATAGTGAAAGACGACGACTTATATCTTGCCAGTATGACATCTGAGTAGATGACATAAACAAAGTATCTATGGAAAATCATTGCAATGCGTGAATCGACATTTGTACTTTCGAGTAAAATTTTGATCTTCGTACTGGAAAAAATGATAATCTTGCGCTTTTACTTGACGTGTATCAGATATCTAATATATCAAAAACGTGATATATCAGAAGGAAATCCCAGTACCGTACTCTGAAATAAAGTAAAAAATAAACATGTAACAAGAATTCGTTTCAAAAATTTGTAATAATTTATAAGGATATCTTCAACAGTAGAGAATTGAACAGAAATCAATCGTACCTCAGAAAAAAAAATGATGTCACTTTAACGTCTCTTATTGCCATGGCGTCGGGCGTATTTACGAGTTTTTCTACAAAAGAAAGATTCATGCAATTCTATGCTCCAATAATATGTGACATTTTTTAATTGTGACTCAGAGAGAAATGGCGACAGATACCTGATTCTGCTTGGAGACGGAATCGGCGCATGTTCCGCGATGGCGGGTAGTACAGATCTGAAATTATCCGTTGGACGTAAAATACCCGCAGTGCGAGATGAAAGTTTCCAGATTAGCTTCTGTCTATGAGGTGTTTGCTCCTGGGCGTTATACTTGCTCAGTACAGTGCCCACCATCCCATGAGTGGAGCGGAAACTCTCCTCTGAAATCTAAAACGCGATAAAAATATAAGTTTTAAGAATCGACAAATAAATTACGCGAGCCGAGTTATCCTGTAATTTTCATTCTACTTTAATTTATTCTTTGTTTTAATCTTGCTTCGCGAAAATTTTCATTTATTTGAAGAATTTTTATTTCACTGTCAACAAAAATATTTTTTTCCGTTCTTTCGATATTTATGCTTTATTTAGACTAAATAATACTTAAAAAGCGAAGTAATGAAATATTTACATTGCATTTCTCTCGGAGCTCCACAGCAAACTGCATGAGTTCGTCTTTTAGCATTTGATAGGATGTAATGATGGATGTGTTGTGTGAGGATGGGTCGTCGGCAGACGCGGTGGCGTCTGCATTTGCATTCAGTCGATTAACAGCAGCATCCAAATAAGTGCAGAGTAATACCAGAGCTACCTCGGAGGGCCTGAGACTCGCGCAACTACCATCGCAACCCACCATTTCCAATCTGAGGATCAATTCAGATTCCTGAAACAGTACGAATGATAGTAGTTTCTAGCTCGTAGTTTCATCATAAATTTCATGTTAATAAAAATGAATCAGGAGACACAGTAGTGTCTCGTTAATATAATAATAAGATTTTAACGTGCGACGACTTAACAAACATTTCGAATTTCATTAGCGCTGCATTTTTTATATCGAGGAGAATGATCTCTTTTTTTTTATTATCTACGTAGCGATCGTAGCCTAGAGAGTTACATGGCTGTTCTCTATGCCACAGATCCGAATTCAAATCCTCCCAGAACATACGTACATCAGATTTTATTTTATCATTTCTCGGAAGACAAATCATCGAAAATATCTTTGCCATAACAACCTCCTCTAATAGTCCAAATCTGTTTAGAACCAGCAAAAACTGTAGGTCCCATATGATATATGCAGAAGAGATCACCACGTCTGCGATAAGAGACGATGGACTCTAAGAGATTATCCTATAAATAAATTAGGAAATAGCTCACCTTGACGATACTGGTATATACGTCGCCGAGATGTATTTGCTTCGCTACCGCATGAAACATTTTGTTGAACAGCTGTAGAAAAGTCAGAGCGGTAGTGGGTTCAGTGCCGGGTGCCCATTCCAATTTGTTTCGTATCACCTCCGACATGCGCCTCAAGTCATCAGCCGTGCATCTGCACTGCGAGATCGAGATTAGGTGCTCGGCATCTATGGGCTGCATTCGTTGGATGGCAGCAATGTAAAAGGCTGACACGCTGATGCAGGCCATGTGCTTCTGCCTTGCCTTCATTTTAGTCAGGAATCGGTCTATCAGATTTATCGCAATGAAAAATACATCTGAAGACAAATCGTACATCACTTTTAGGCATCTTAGTACATGAGCAGATCTGTCTCGAGCACCAATCGTTATCTCATCGTCCTGAACAAACAGACAATTGTTCGGTAATTATATAAACAATTGCTACTATTAATCTTTATTAATCTGTAATATATGTTAAATCTTAAAATTTGAAGATACTATATTAAAATCTTGCTATATTAAAATATATTAAAATATAGAAAGCTCATCATAATCGATAGTTTCATTGATGCTGCTTATAAAGTTTTAACCGTTTCCTCTGCACAACACGGATGTTCTCACCTGTGTTGTTATAGGTAATTGACGGAGGTCCGGTTGAAATTTGACTTCCTGGACGAGGTCTAGAACCAGGTCTTCTTGAAGTTTTTCGAGCGGAGGGATGGCATCCGGTACAGGCAAGCCCGTGTCCATTCCTGCAGTGTGCGACATCGCAACAGCTAACTACAACAATCCGACTACGACTACCCGGCAACCAGGTTTGACGGGTGTAGTGTGGCTGATGAGAAGAACCACACAACAAGAATGGCGCAGCTGGCCAGCCTTGTATCTGTAAACAGAGTAATAAGAGTATAAACAGAGAGTTCGAGATAAACTTTTCGTGTCCATACATAATATCATCAACGAGAAAAAAAAATGAAGGTGGAATATCCCAAAATTCACGAACTTTGAACAATAGATATAGTTCGATTTAGATTAAATTTTTTCTAAATAAAAAAAAAACATTTTATACATCGAAAGGTGAAGTTACTACAGAGAAATTGTTAATATTACCAACATTCTAATTATAATAAATTTTTAGTTAGATAAATTAAATTTTTAGATAGATAACATACAGTAGAACTTCGTTTATTTGTACCCTATTTGCACAAACAAGTTTATACTCCGGTGCTATAGTTTGGATAATAAGAGCTCGACGTGTTGGACTTCAGTTTTTTAAAGTCAGCTGTTATTATCAGAACTAATAAGTACTCGGTTATCAAGATTGTTTTGTCCCTCGATAAGTTCGAATAAACAGAACTCTACTACGTTATAAAATTATTTTATTAATTTTCACTTGCATTTCTCGAATTTGTTAATAGGAGTTGAACTTAACGCGTCGCAAGGTTTTCTTTTCATTGTTAAAATATTTCTCCAGCGATATGCAATTGATATTCGTCAAAGTAGATCAAGTTGATCTTATGTAAATGTCTCATATGTATGCGCCTTCAATGCTGAAATAATTTTGCATCGTACGTGAATAAACGCATGATTATTCAAGGTCGACCGAATCATTTTCTCTTTTAACACGACTGCTCATTACGATATAAACAAAATGCGTTACCTTTATGCGACTCGGTTGAAAAGAGAGAGTCTCAAGGATGCAACATACTGATAAAGCACTTGAATTCTCTCTCTCTCTCTCTCTCTCTCTCTTTCTTTCTATCTTCCTTTTTTTCTTTAATCACCTTCGAGGTGAGAACGGAATGTTATTGGATGTATGAAGCAACAAAGTATGTATCGTAGAATTATTCGAAATGGAAATGAAATTTCAATAAAAATTGTTCAATTATTCTCTAGATTTCTATTGTGTTTTCTAAGGCAAACAGAATAACTCCAATTGGAATCCATTCTGAACAGCTCCATATACGTGAAAAATAATGAAGAAAAGGAAATGGAAGACTGTCAACATCGTGGCTAGATAGTTAGGTGTCTTTGATAAATGAAACAATGACGTTTCGTAAACAGCCTCTTCAGATAGAGATAAAGTTATGTTTATATATTCGTAAACATGCCACCTTTCAAATCTGTCATTACTGAAATACCACAATGTCAATGTCAAGTGCGCGAGAAATATAAGAGAAATCCGACTTAATATGATTTATGATAGATATTATCAGCGTTGAAAGTTAAAGGCGAGTCACTTCCAAATTAAGCAAAGGCAAGCCGTTGTAAATCGGCACGATCTGACGTCACAGGGAAGATAAGTATTCTCTATCGAAGGAGTTGCGTATTTTGGTCAAAGTCTTGCGTAGTTTTCGAACCAGTATGGTCGATTGACGCATCGACTCTCGATTGCAAATTCATCGAAAAATAATGAGACGATTATACAGGGTGTCTGATAATTAATAATAAAATTTTAGAATTTTTTAATACCGTATTTTCTCATCATGTTGATAAAAATACGAAAATGCAACTAAAAAGTTGATAAAAAATTCTGAAAAAATTCTTAGAGCTCTATGAGAAGAAAATAAACAATTTTTGTCTCCTACTGTTTTTCTGTAAAGTTGATAGTATTTGAGTAAAAAATTATTGAAAACCATTATTTAGCGATTTTTAGTAATTAATATCTTGTTAATTATTGCGAAAATTGTAAAATGATAGAGGACTTTTCTTCTCAGTTTAATCCATTCTATCTCTGTGCAAGAGTATTGTCATTAATTATCAGACACCCGGTATGTGTTTTCGACACATTCACGAGAGATAAGAATAAAATACAAGAATAAGCAGGTAAACAAGAGCGTTGAAATGTTGAAAACAAACTTGTAAACTACCTGTCTAATACCACGATATTCATATGACTTCACGATGCCCGATAAAAAAAAGACAAGCTAAAAATTTTGCCGGTTAAATCAATCTCCGATTAAATTTGATTGCTTATGGCAATTTCTACCAATGCAGATTAACTTTGGTCCCAGTTTAATTCACTTTCTATCCTTTATAAGAATTAGAAAAAAATAAAGACACATGAATAGAAAACACTATATTTGATCAAGGCGATTCTTCGTTTATAATATTTTTCTTGTGAATTTATATGATTTCCAGTTTAAATATTAAAAAAAGAGTAAATTAAACCGAGTTTGATCCAAGTTTAAGTGATGAAAAAGGGTTAATGCCTGTTACTACCAATGTAGATCAACTTTAATCTTAGTTTAACTTATTTTTTGTCTTTTTCCAGATCTAAGAATTAGAAAAGGATAAAGAATAAGTTAAACCGAGATTAAAGTTAGTCTACATTGATAGAAATGGACGTTAGACTACCTGTCGTTTAGTTCCACACGTGGTTTACTTAGAGAAGACTTCTCTATCGTTCGGAGCAAACAGATCATTCGTAAAATATGTAGTAGGTTGGGGACTGGTGATTCGGATAACAGAAGAGGGGGAAAAAGAGAAAGACAGAACGCACTGTTTAAAGCTCGTATTCTTCTCTGGCCAATGAAACGGCCGTCCAGAGCTGACATGATGACGAAAGAAAGGTACCGTGTTACGTAGAAATTTCGCAGCTCTGTAAAGAAATTTTTTTTAATATTGAATAAATATGTGCGATTATATAATGTCTATTGTGTTATCAAAAATCGTTTGATACTAAATTAAAAAATTATTTAAAAATTAAAAAATAACTAAAAATTCAAATTAGCTAAATATTCTCGGAATAATTTAATCTCTATCGATGTATATTGTATGCTGTGTTAACATAATTTATGTAGTATTCATCGAATAATCGAGATAAAGTATTTTTGCGTCATTATGAGGTTAAACGTTACGTCATCGTTGTATGTATTACCAGAGTTCAACGCACTCCACAGATCGAAGTAAATGTTTATCGATTTTTCGGATGTTACGTGTTAAAAGATGCACCTATATATGTATATAAATTCTGCGATGGCCAAGTATTGACAGCAAATACTGCGAATTATACGTGAGTAAATTATATAAAAAATTATACATATAAAAATGATATAAATAATAAATATAGAATCATTAAACTTAAATAAAAAATAGAATAATTTATGTGATGTGTGAATATAGCACAGAAATATTTGAGAAAGTTTTATACAATAATAAAAAAACGCGTAACTAAATGTTTTTAATTTAACGTAACTAAGTTAACGTAACTAAGTTTTTTAAATTTAACTTAATCAGATTTTAGGATCAAAGGATCCTTTGCCATTTCCAAACATTTGAGATATTTAATTATAATCGGTGAACTATTTTTCGAATTTATACAAATTTCTAGAAATGATAGAATTAATAAAAAAATTAAATGTGTTCTATATTAAATCAATTGATAAAAAATAAAATAAACCAAGGATGAAATAACCGATTTCTGTTCGTCTGTGTTCGACTTATGTATGTTCGTCGTTTCACCCAATGTAACATTGCAGATTTAAGAGGGGAGGGAGCTATGGAGGCCATGGCCCCCTTGGAGTCTCCTTTTTTAAAAATATTTTTAGCGAAACGTTATATAACGTTTTTTATATTTCTCAAATTCTTAATCACAATTTTGATATTCCAAAAATAATTTTTAATTTAAGAAACTAGATGTAAAAAAAGATTTCATTACATTATTTTTTTTTTTCGTATCAATATAATTTTAAATAAAACGTTTTATGAATTATAAATTGAAATAATACTTTTTCAATGTAAATTTAAATAATAATTCAATATTCTATCTTTTCATATTTGACCTTAAAAAATACAATGCATTGCACATTAACTTAAATTCTTCAATTTACCCTTTATCTTTTTTTAGTTCTAAGAATTTGAATATTCTTTAAATTAATCGTAAGATTAAATAAGATTTAATCTGTATTGATAGAAACGGACATTAGAAAACAAAGGATTAAGTCGCTCGGTTCAAAAGAATTACAAATTTCACTTCCTCCTTATTTCCTTTTTTTTTTTATTATGATATTAAGTTATTAGAATACTAACGTTTATTTTCATTGCTATTTTGTTGTCACTCTGACTCCATTCAGGGCACGTATTATGGAATTATTCAGAATGCATTCCGAATAATTTTATAATACGTGCCTAGGAATAAACGAAAGAAACGACAATACTCGTAACGGAGTTCATAATAGAGTACAATGACCCGCGCATCACTTTCTTCGCAAATCGGAAGCTTAATCGATAGAACAGTAGAGGAACTTCGTTCAAAACAATCTCTCAAGTTTCTTCGATCCGAGAATCAAATGACGCCCGTCAGTCCCGTTGCTATCAACAAACAGAATATATCTAGATCTAAACGGAACGGTCTTTCTACTTCACGCACGACACAAAGAATCGACGTATAAACGACTGGCTCGAATGGCTCGATTTAAACCGGGAGTAGAAAATAATCGAAAAATCTATTCTTTTGGCTGGATTTATCGTCTTGAAAATCCAGAAAGGAACGAAAACGATCAACTGACAAATCCACTGAAATTTCAAGAAATCTACCTTTTTCCCCTCCATTATTCTTCGTCTCGACAAAGCTATAAACGAAATGTAGTCAGATTAGTGGCGAATACTTACCCGGATGCGTCCGAAACGCCTTTACGTCAGCGAATCACCCAATTTTGGCCAGAGTTTTACTTCTCAGTCCAGAAATGTAAACAGAAACAGAACCTGATACTACGACGACTGACGGTTGGTCCGTTGGTCGTACAATAATAGCGATGGCCAGATGGCCTCCCTCCCCCACCATCCCCCTCAAGTTCCGTAAATGTAACGGCTGATTCAGCTGATCATCGTGCGCCAGCGCGCCAATCACTATTGTCGGTGAAGAATGAAATTGGCAGCATTGATTAAAGGTGCCTTTTCATATTGACGCTCGACGCTCATTTATAGGCTGCGTTCGTTTTGGCGCTAAAGCGCTTGTAAGGCCGGAATCAGACTAGGCATTAAAGATTAGCTGCGTTCAGCAGAACGTTTGTTTTACAACTGTTGGAAGTTTCCTTCGCGCTAATTGGATCATACTTTTAGATCTAGAAGAATGGTCCTATCTCAGCAGACAATCATAAAACGGTTGCAAAACTGTTGAGTCTGCTGAACGCAGCCATTGAGATTGAAGATTGAAAGATTGAAATTTAACCAATCGAAACGAAAGGAGCTAAAATTTCTTTGTCCTTATTGGTCAAATTTCAATTTTTAATCTTCAACCTCAATCTTCAATGCCTAATCTGATTCCGGCCTTATGCGGGGTCTACAATAGAAGTCGCAGCGATCTTAAGTCATAGAAAATTGACCAATCATAGTCAATTATTCTTCTCATATTCGATTGTGATTGGTTAATTTTCTTGGAATTCTAGAGTTAACCGTGAGTTGTGGAACTGGACCTAAATAGTAATTTTTGTATAACAAATACTTTTTCTTTTTCACAGATTCGAAAATCCTTTTCCAGGATTAAAATATACACATTAATACGTGTTTGTGAGATGGAGTTTATGCCGAGAACGATAAAAAATTTTTCTTAAGATTTCAATTTCGAAATTTTTTGTCGTTTTTGGCGACATAAATTCCACCTCACAAACACGTATTAATGTGTATACTTTAATCCTGGAAAAGGATTTTTGAATCTGTGAAAGAGGAAAAAAGTATTTGTTGTACAAAAATTACGATTTAGTCGGTAATACAGACGGCTTTAGGATCCCCTTAACCTAACCTAATCCTAAATCCTAACCTCATTATTGCGGGAAACATGAAGAATGAGGTTTAAGTGAAGGTTATGTTCACCGTCGTACTTTTATGTGATGTCAAATAAAAAATAATGTAATGTCACGCTCTAGAATTTTGCAGTATGGTATACCGTTTTTGATCTTTGTTGTCGGTGGATCGTTTGGCCTCCGAGAATTTACGGAAATACGGTAATTGCCTTAGGAGATAAAGAAGTATCACCTGTGTTATGTCGGAAACAGACTACACATTGAAGATTGAGATTGAAGATTAAAATTTGATCAGTGAGGATAAAGAAATTTTAGCTCCTATTGTTTTGATTGGTTAAATTTCAATCTTTCAATCTTCAATCTCAATATTCAATGCATAGTTTGATTCCGACCTTAGACACATTTCCTTATCAAAATAAATCTTCAGTTACAGATATAAACGTACATCTCAATATGACATACACGACGAATTGGAAAAACAGGGATTTCAAATGAAACCACCAGAAGAAATTACTTTGGAGAAAGAATATGAAAAATTGGAGAAGGTATGCATGTTAGAACAGTGGAGTGGGCAAAGGTTGAAATAAGTTTTATAAGATTACAGGTCTGTTCTTTTTAGTTGAATTGCTTGCGCAGCTCATCTCTTTGTTTCTAAAAAAAAAGGTGCAATAAATTTAGCTAAAAAGAACAGGCCTTATTAAGTCTATACAATATAACTTTTTGTATTCAGATTGATCTTGACAACTGGGAGAATGTTAGAATATCACGACCATGGGACGAATCAGAAGATACAAAAAAAGGAGTATAAATAAAAATGTTTTCAACCTATGATTACTGTACAATTAATAGAAACATGGTATTAAATCATCAATCTTTAGCAACACTTGTAATATTATTTGGTAATTATATGAAGGCTTGTTATTAGATAATGTGCTAAGAAATAGAATTTTTTATAGTCTATTTTGGTGTAATTTTATTTAAGAAATTTATTAACAATAATTAACAAATTCTTTTTTATATTTATAATTAAATTGATATAACAATGTTTTTAAAGAATTTCCAAAGTTTATGATTACAAATAACTGTATATAAACATAATGTAATATATGAGAAAAGATCTTCACTTTATAAGTTATATAGAGAGCATTCTAAAGCATTCTTGGTATGTGATTGGAAAATTAAAATATTTAAGTTTATACTAATGCTTAATTATAATGTTTCATCGATAATTTATATATGTATATATGGCAGTGAAATAATATAGTAAGAATTTATGCTGTTTTGCAAGATTCATTTGTATATATAAATCAAATTCATTTTAAATGAACATTAATCACTTGTCTATATCAATATTCTTTTAAATGCATTGGTCATTACATTTTCTAACTACGTTTGAGTCTTAATTCTTTTGCAGAATACATTTGAGCATTTGTCAATACTTATCACACTAAAATATCAATAGCACATTCTGGTCAACAGTAAATTATGCAGATTTAATAGATTTTAAAATCAGTGTTTAAAAGATGACCTACGAAAAAAAATTTGATTACAAAAAATCTTTCAGTAATTACATCTAATACATACAATATACGTGCAAAATTATTTTACATAACACACAATGTCGTGCCCATTGCTTGGCACAATTTTTACTTTACCTTTTTTGGAATCCGTACATGTCTAATAAACTTTGTTGTCTAGGAACTGTTGGCGATTGTTTACTTTGACTTAATCCTTTCTTTTTTGTTACAACTCGTACCTAAGAAATATTTCATAAGTAATTAATTTCAATATTTCCTATTGATTGATCTAAAACTTGTTTATATATATCTGTATTTACCCGATTCGATGATCGTTTCTTCAATGTATCTCTTTTATGGAGGAAATTTTGAACATTTTTTGTATTTATCCATTCGAATGAATCATTTTGCGAACAATTCGCATTTTCATAATTGGTTATATCATTAATTTCCATATTAGAATTTGATGATACTAAATAATTATTCGTTACATAACTTCTATCAGTCATATGTATCATTGATGATACATCGTCTATCTTATCATTGAGGTTTGATTTTTCAGGAACATTTCTATAAATATTAGTTAAACAATCATTTTGGTTTGATAAAAGTGGATCATTAATATTTTCCGTTGAATTTGCATTTTGTACAGTGTCTGTTATAGATAATCTTTTTTCTAGTTGTTTCGGAGTTGCATCATATACATCCGTATCTAGAATTGTATTATAGTTTGTACTTATCCAACTGGTTTCATTGTCTTTATTCTCTGACTCAAGTACGTTGCACTCTTTATTATCTGATTTTGAGAAATATTTGCTTTCTATTACAGTATTTTCATCTATGAGAGTTCTTCTTATGCGCATTAAATTTTTTCCTCTTTTTCGATAATTCCCGTTGGATAAAATACTTGGTGAAGTCGAGAGATCAGACACTCGTTTAATAAATGGATTTCTTTGTTTAAGTAAATCTGGTGACGTGTTACTTGTTAAATTTAAATAATCTTCTGATTCTTTGTTAGTACTGTCGATTAACTTGGCATTTCGACTTGATTTATACATATCCAAAATGGCAAGATTGTGTAAATCATGATCCTCTGGATCGCTTTGAATGTTTGAACTATTATGGGAATTTAATGAGACGTATGCATTCTTTAGAGACTTTCTTTCTTTACCAAGCTCTTTTCCATTAATAAATGACGAATTCAATACAGAGAGAGGAGAAGAGTTTTGACATTTCGTTTTGTTAGTACTATCGATTAGCTTAACATCTCGACTTGATTTATACATATCCAAAATAGCAGGATTGTGTAAATCATGATCCTCTGGATCGCTTTGAACGTTTGAACTATTATGCGAATTTAATGAGACGTATGCATTCATTAGAGACTTTCTTTCTTTACCAACCTCTTTTCCATTAATAAATGACGAATTCAATACAGAGAGAGAAGAGTTTTGACATTTCGTTTTCAATTTATATTTACTTGACCAAATACTAGTTTGAATGATTGTTTGTCCCGCATCTCGCTTTCTTTTTCGCTCCTACAATGTGTAATCAAATTTAATGAATCTTTTGAATTTTTATTACTAGAGTACCATATTATTTCTAAAAATTATCTAATATATAGTTTTATAACAGTTAATTCTCTCAACTACTTACGATTTTATCTGGATTAAAATCATGAACCATTTTTAAAGTAGCTGGGTCGCAATTACCAAGGGCTAGTTGTAAAGCAAGATCTTCATCTCTTTCCCAGCATATTGCAATTGATCTTCAGTGATATTAGCTGGGGGTGGATTCAATCGTACTTGCTTCCTTTGCAATGGACAGAATACTAATTGATGTTTGAACGTTATATCGGCTAATATAAATGCGTCTCTGTATTCCTGTGGCACGACTAGTGATTTCATGTTGAGAACCGAACCTAAACGTGTCAATGCCTTAAAAGATATTGAGTCAGCATTACTTAAGACAGGCATACAACTTTCCCATTCATATTGTCATAGATTTCTTTTTACATTTACATGAAATTCTTGTTAGGTTTTTCTTACTGCTAAGCTATGGAAATGTTTACTGCTAATTTTGGTATAACTAACCTTATGTATATTTTGGTCTGTATTTTTCATAATAAATTTTCGTGCTTTTCCCAAGCCAATACCAGGAAGAGAAGAAAGATAGTCGCAACCAGACAAAATACAGATATGGCGGAACTTATCCATCTCAAATTGTTCAGATTTTACATCCATTGCTAAATATAATTGGTCTTGCGCGATCAAAACCCCATTTCCAACAAGATCCATTTTAAAAAATATCTGTAATAAAAAGAAACAAAAAAATACCTTGATAAATGAAAAAGTAAGATCATATTTGGAACGTTTATCTAATAGCTGGTATTTATGACTTTTAAGACTTTCTAGAAAATTGATGTATAACAAAAAATATTAGGTGCTTTCCATTTGGCGACACAAGTAAATACAAACATTACTTTATTTTTCCTGGCAATGAGTAACAATGACATTTGTGTCAACTTGTGTCACCAAATAGAAAGCATCCATTATAAACAGGAAATAAATCCTTTCCTTGGAAACACATTTATATTGTTTTTCAGTACTACATTATATATTAAAAAAGTAACAGAAAATAAAATTTAAACGTAGAATTAGGCTATAATATAAGAGAATACAATATACTAACTTTTTTACATCCAAACAGTATTAAGTCACTATCTTCTGTGATAATAACATCAGCTATACCACTAATATTTAAATATGCCAATTGTGCATCAGCTTCATAAGGAGCTATAATACAATCGATATTTTCATTCTGACATTGTTTAATTAATTCTAATGCTATCTCATGAGTGATATCTATAGCTCGTTTCAACAAATTTGTTCCTTCTGTAACTTGACCCATTTGTATCAAATCAGTTGCTTTACGACGATTCAATTGTCTGGCTCTATAAAATAATACAGTTGTACAAGTTATTTATTCATCCAATTCAGAATATACAGTGAGCTTAAGTTTCATTGAACTTAAAGCAATTTTTAAATAGAGTAAAGCTTGGTTTTTTAACTTTATAATATTTAAATAATTTGTTTCTTTGTACGTACTTTCGTCTCTTGATTTCTGTCTGCTCTTTAGCAGGCAACCGTTGGCCGTCAAACACCAGGATGGGTTTTATCTTGTATTTCAAAAGCATGTTTATATATTTCATACAATACACAACGTACCTATGATAGAATAGAAAAATTATTAAACATCCATTAATGTAAAAGAGAATATCAATGAGAATAATAAATGTGATCCATGCTTACGCATTCGTCGTTTCTCCCATCATTAATTTCTCAGCACAAGAAAATGCACCTTTGTGTAACCAACAATAAGAATCAATTGCAACAGTCCCACCAGAAAACTCTTTGATATTTGTCTTTCTAGAAGACTTTTCTAGGAACGGTAGCAACCCGGTGATACCCATATTTATACAAATTAATCTCTGTCACAGTCAAAACAATTAAATTGTATTAAACAACAAATCTATTAAAATACATTCCTTACATCAAAACTACATTGCCGCCAGATTCGCTGACATTGCGCATGTCGTTAATTATAATTATTATAAACATACCAACGTTGAAACTCTAGATTCCTTTTTTCGTTCTAGGGAATTTTGAAAAACTCATTTCGGTTACCTATACTTTCGCGAAAAGGGCAGCCAACGTAAATCTGAACGACAGTTTTTCTATGAAACCGCGGGAAAGAATTGTACTTGTTTCCATCAAATGTAGATTAATTTCGATTTAATTTACTTTTTATCTTTTTCCAGTTCTTAGAATTACAAAAAAATGGAGAGTAAGTTGAACTGAGATTAAAGTTAATCTACAATAGCAGAAATGGACATAAGTTACTTTTGGCTAGCACACTTGTGGGTGTTATTTCGCATTATAAGTAATTAGTTTTTAGCCCTTCTTATCTCCAATATTATATTTTTATACTATGGTAAAAAAAAACTGAGTCAATCACAGCTTGAATTCAATTTCTAGAATATCGTCGAATGACAAAAAATGGTAATAATTATCAATTACGTCAATTACTCTACTCATCATGATCTACATTGACTCTCTTCATGATTATTTGTGGCTTCTGAGACAAAAATTGTTGTTGGAAGATCAAAGATTTGATATTCCAAAAAACTATACTCGACTGAAGATGATTATAAAAGGTACACTCTTTGATATAGTTAGAATAAAATAAGATTTATTTTCTGTTGTATAAGAATACACATCTCATATATATGCACACATACAAAATATTTTTACATATTGTATACTTTTCGCAAACTTCCATTAAATAGATTAAAATATAATAGCAAAATCTATAAATTATATTACAGTATAACGTCCCAAAAAATTTTCTAAATAAAAATATATTAAAAATAAAAATATATTAAAACATATTTTATCTTCATGGAGCATCTTTCTAATACTATATACTTGTCACTAAATGTTTTTCAGTCAACATATAAAATAAACTAAGAGAATCACACATTCTTCATTCACAATAATTTTAGTATTGAAATAAGGAAGAATAATCGAATGTCCACAAATTCGATCAATAAATCCATACAATCAAGTAAAATGACTATTTTACCATCAAATATTGCAAAATAAAATTTAGTGATACAAGTGGAAACAACAAAACCTTATTATTTTATTTTTATTTTTAATGTTTATTTTAATATAATTTTTAATTGAAGACGTTTATGGACATATCTTAAGTTGATTGCATTACTTAATTTATTTTAACATTCTAATGTAAAATTATTTTGTTTAATCTTATGTACAATGTAACACATCAAGAAAAATCTTCTATTTTCAAGACTGCTATTTATGTTGATAAAGTTTTGCTGCATAAATCTTGTATTAAAATTGCAATTGCACTGTTACTATAATTTAATATAAAAGTTGTAAATACTTAAAAAATATAATTATAGATTTATATATATATAATTATAAAATTTTAGGAAATTAAAGATTATTAATCTTATCAGAGAGGCGATTGAGTTCCTTTGTAATAGCTTCAGGTAAATCGTTTCCTACTTGAGCATCAAAATATTCCCTCAAATCTTTGACTTCTTTCTGCCAGAAAGTTTTCGGTAATCTAAACAATTCCGTCATGTTTACATTATCTGTGAGATTTTCGAAATTTATAGATCCCGGTTTTGGCAATAAGCCAATAGGCGAGTCCTCAGCAATATCTTCGCCATCGATTCTTCGAAGAATCCAATCGAGGACACGTGAATTCTCACCAAATCCTGGCCACAGAAACTTTCCGTTCGAATCTTTCCTGAACCAGTTAACATGGAATATCGCTGGTAATTTGCCGTTCTTCACATCTGCCATACTCAACCAGTGGGCAAGATAGTGTCCAAAATTATATCCAAAGAAGGGTCTCATGGCAAACGGATCATGCATGATTACTTTACCCTGCAAAATGTATTGGATTCTGTAATTTTGGTTTGTAACTTTCTGTTGTAGAATTGTTTTTTAAATCTCTAGTTCTTCTATAAATGTATTTTAAGTTTATATAGAATCTATATTCATATTGAGATCTGTATTTGCTTTCTCGTCCTTTTTGATCAAAATAATTAGATGCAGCAAAAACAAATGTTCATTAGAATTAATTTTCGATGTAAGAAATGTTCATTAATATACCTTATGTTCCGCAGCAGCTGTAGCTTCAGATCTCATTGCAGCACCGATGAAAACGCCATGTTGCCAGTTTCGAGCTTGATAAACCAAAGGTACACCCTCGGGTCTACGTCCTCCGAATAATATAGCATCGATTGGAACTCCATCTGGATCTTCCCAACAGGGATCAATAATGGGACATTGCTTTGCTGGAGTACAGAATCTTGAATTTGGATGAGCAGCTGGTATCTTAGAACCTCTGAACCAATCATTGCCTCTCCAATCGATCACCTATAATAAGGTAAAAATATTGTGTATACATGTGAGATTTAATCAAAAAGTATTTAATCTTGTTATTCTTCTCGGAACGCAGGCTGTTTCCAAAAGCGTTAAATTTAACCGCACATTTAACGCTAAGGGACTTTGAACTTATTTGAATTTGTATCACTTACGCTGGCTGCCTTATCTTATCCAGGGTGCAATCAAAGTCTTACTACAAATACTTTGAAGCATTTGTCGCATCACATTGACAGTACTTCCAGTTGCTGTATAACAGCTAAACTTTAAATTATTATCAAATGTGCTGATGATATTTCAGACCGAATCGAGCAGCATTCAGGCAGGACATTAACAAGCAAACAACCCGAAATTATTGAGAAAGTCCGTGAGGTATTAATGGAAAACAATGATTAACTATTCAAGAATTGCAAAATGACCTAGCAATTTCAAGATGCAGAAACGCTGCTTGACTCGTTCAGTCATAAATGAAGTGCGATGCGTACGTTTGACAACAGTTCAAAGTTTGAATGTTATATAGTAACTGGGTAAGATAAGACTGCTGGCATGAGTAACATAAGTTCAGATAGATTAAAAGACAGAACCCCATTCAACGCCGCTTCTAGGGTTCCGAGAAAAATAATAAGATCAAATAGTTTTTCTAATCTAATCTCGTATATATAGTATAATTTATATATCGTATTTTAAAAAATATTGTATGTGTATATATATATAATACATATATAGTATATCGTATTTACGTACTATATCGTATTTTTAATAATACTACTACATTAAATTCTAAAAATTGAATTAAAATAATGCAGAAAATAGCAAATAAGTTTCAAACACTATTTTTTTTTAAATTCAAATTTTTCTGTAATTTTTTCGTATTATCATTTAATTTAATTTACAATTAACAATTGCTTATAGACAATCGTCATTCAATCATTTATACCTTGATATTATCTGCAACTTCTTTTTCCATTCCTTCCCAATATACTCCTCCATCGTAAGTAGACGCTACATTAGTGAAGATGGTATTTTTGAAGATAGTTTTCATAGCATTGGGATTCGTAGCCGAACTCGTACCGGGAGCAACTCCGAAAAATCCATTCTCCGGATTAATGGCACGTAAATTTCCTTTATTATCGAATCTCATCCATGCGATGTCATCTCCTACGCATTCAATCTTGTAACCCGGCAAAGTAGGTTGCATCATAGCTAAGTTCGTTTTACCGCAAGCGCTTGGAAAAGCAGCGGCGATATATCGTTTTTTACCCTTAGGATTTGTGATACCTAGTATCTGAAGTGGAGAACAAATTTCACTTTATTATTACTTTTATTCTAAAATTAAAATCGCATATTCTAGCATATATTTGTAGAGGCAATTTTTCATGCTAATCTTGCCCTGGATTACTAGCTCATATTGCTATATTGGATTAGAAAGTCAAACGCAAGAAATCATATATGAATTGAATCAAATAATTATATAATAAAATAATAATAAAGCTATTTCTTATCATTAATAAAGAAACAAGAAGGATAAATTATAATGGAAGAATAGAAAAAAATAGAAAACATACGAGCATATGTTCAGCAAGCCATCCTTCTTTCCTGGCTATCGTCGAGCCAATTCGAAGCGCAAAGCACTTTTTTCCTAATAGAGAATTTCCACCGTAACCACTTCCATAGGATACAATCTCATTTTTGGCAGGTTTGTGAAGGATAATCGTCCTTTCGGGATCGCACGGCCATGAGTGACTTACACTGACTTTTGAATTGTGCTTTGGAACACCCACCGAGTGTAAACATTTAACGAAATCGTCATTTCCCAAAGCTTCGAGTACCTTTTCTCCCATTCTAGTCATTATTCTCATTGAACAGACTACGTAAGCCGAATCGGTAATTTCTATACCAATTTTAGAGAGTGGGGAGCCTACGGGTCCCATACTGAAAGGAATCACGTACATGGTGCGTCCTATGTCACAAAAATCTAGTTATCATTGCAGTCATATAATAATAAATAATCTTTAATTATTTATACAAATATATTTATGATATTTAGTACATTGTTCACATGTATAGTTCATATAATATAATATTTGGAAATCATAAATATTCAAAATTTCTGCTGACCTTTCATACAACCTGGAAAACGTTCCAAAATAGCTTTTTCCATATTATTAGGAGAGATCCAATTTCCAAGCTCTCCAGTTACATCTTTACGTGGTGTAGGAATAGTATCCCTTTCCAAGTCTGTACTGATGAAAGTATGTTTCTCGACGCGCGCCACATCCGCAGGGTTAGTTTTTGCCAACCAGCTGTTATATAAAATGCATTTGTGAAAAAAATTTAAGTATAATAAATCGACTTTTAATATCGAGATACATTGAGATATACAATTAAAATTTAATACGCTCTGAGTGTCACATACGAATTATTTTTCTTAAATTCTTATGAATTGGAAAAAGAAATTACTTTCTGTTAAACAGTATAAATAATAATAAGGAAATAAGGTTTAATAGAGTAGTCTGTAGATGTTTTCTGTTCATAGTTTAGGAAGAACCTGGATCACTCACCAATTTTCATATTTGGGCAAATTTTCGATAGTCCCATTTTTCTGGAGAATTTTTAACATTTGTATATATTCGATATCTGTACCGTTACATATATAAATGTCTTTAGGACTGCATAGCAGAGCACATTCCTCGATGTAATTGCGAAGTTGGGATGAGATCTCTACTGTGCATGCGTTTAAGAGCGGTATTTTACCGATATAATCAAATCCATTTTTTAATAATGGGTCTTTTGCTGGGTGAGTTACGATAAATCTCGAAATTCTGAAAGGGCAATAATTGAAATACGTTAAACAAGGATAACATTATAAATAAAATTGTGTTAATTTTGACTGTTGCAAAATTATGTCAAATATATGTATTTATATATTTTATCACCAACAAATTATTTAGTAATTTTATTCTTTTACGGAAAAAAATCTGACTGAACGATATTATTATAATAGTAATTTATTTTTGAGCTTTTTTAAGTTATAATTTTAAATATTTTCTTCTCGTATAAATATGTGCACGCTGGATTTTTCATTCAGATTAAAATTTTTTAATCGTAAAGTTCGTATAAATTTAAAGAATGAATTTCCTATTTATAGATCTGAATTTTAATTTTTAGATTAAAAATATTAATTTAATGATTTTAGAGTACATTGGTTGCAAGATGTCTAATAATAGAGAGCGAGCATTAAATGGAAAATTAATTAATAAACGCGTCTGCGAATGAGTGTGCATTCGCCTCGTTTCCAATATCTGCCTTTCTGTTTTAAGTTCAAATTAATAGCGTTATTATTGTATTGTTATTATTAAATTATTGTCTTTTTATTAAAAAGCCTTTATTAAAAAGTTTTTATTAAAAAGGAAGTGGATACTTACTGGGGATGATAGATAACGTGCGGCATCCTGCGAGCCTTTTCGACCGTGAAGACGGACGGTGCAAAAAAATGCGTGGAACGATTGATTTTCAAAATCGAAGTTAAGCTGAGACGATGACCTGTTGTGAAACAGCGGCAGTTGATGGAGAGGTTTTGTTTGTTGTCGAATTGCCGCGAAACTCGCGTCAAATTCGTCCAGCTGATACCTTGGAATTTTGGCGGCATGTTACCACTATTCGTCTCTCTTAAAACGCTTCCTTTATATGTGATTGAGGAACGTATTTGCCTACGAACGAGCCCCAGTGATCTGTCCGTCCAATTGGTCGATAAGAAGAGCTACCGTTGAACTTCCGATTGATAGTGGGAAGTGTATGTAAAATCACGATCCGGGTAGGTTTACAGCGATGACTGCAAAACAACTAAGAATTACTGGTTGTAACTGGTGCACATCTGACACACGTTCTGCCACGTTCTTAATAAAGTAATTCGGCTTTTTTGATTGATCAAGGTTCGAAGGAGATTCCTAATGAGAAGCCAACTCCTTGAAAATCGATTAATATTACATATCACCAAGAGACACCACTTTTTTAATCATAAATGATTATCGAAAGCAAGTTGTAAAAGCTCAAGAAATTCTTAATAACGAAGTCAAATTTGAATAAATTGAATATTGAAAAAAATAATAAATAGTCACTGTAGTGCGAAACGATATGCATTGACGACTAAATCTTTCTGGAAAGTAAAAGCTACTTGGTAGCTGTGACGTCGATTAAACTCACTTTCGCATTAAATTGAAATCGGTGATCGAACGGATTTTATACCGAAAGCCGTTAGCCGCTCTCGTTGTTCTATTTTTTATATGACTATCTTGCTTGTCCACTCACTTTCCGCTATTTTACACAGACGACTTAATTATCGTCAACACCGCTGGTAAACGAGTAAGACTACTATTCACGTCCACATTTCGCACTATTATCTAGCTGCGATAAAAGGATCGTGTCTTTTATTCGGGTACTCGAACCCACTCGACGTTCCGTGAAAAACAATGATAAATGATAAAGCCCCATAGGAAAGTTTTATTTAATCGTGTTTGCAAGTAGATGATACATCTTCTGCAAGACAAAGAATTATAGCACTAAGATCATATCATCATCATTCAAGTGTTTACAATGCCGTATATTTTTCTCGGTAGTCATAAACGTCAAATGAGAAGTGACGTAAGATTATTTGGTAAATATAAAAAATCAATAACACATATATATATTTTTGTTTATTAAATAATCACACGTTTCTTTCTTTAAATAAAATGATACATTAAAATAATCCCTCACTGTATATAACAAATTATCGCACTTGTAATTGAAAAACATTTGCTAAAATAAGAAACAACTAAAATATTGGAGGTACTGGCGTTAAAATGATTCTATTCTGTATTATAATATATTATATGCATTTACGTATGTATGTAATTAAAATTTAATATATATGTTTAACAATATTTTACACACACACACACACACACACACACACACACACACACGTATATTGTGTGTATATATATATGCACATAACTTCAAATCAATGGAAAACAAATGCCCTTTATTATTTTTTATCATTATTATATGAAAATGAGAAATAACCTTGTCATTTCTCTTTCTCTCTCTCTCGCCATATTGCGAGAAATATCGGATATAAATTATCGCTGCCAGACAGATGAACTATGGATCAAAGTCTAGAGTGGATTCTATTGAGGTACATCGACGCCAATATAAGACAATAAAACACTTAAGTGTTTAAGTAATTATTTCGAAATTGCAATGTTAATATTCACTGCTTTCCATTTGATGATACAAATCGACACAAGCCGTTCTATCCTTCGACACAAATCGTTCTATCCTTCTTGACATTCAGAGAATGACAAAGATAGAACTTGTCGACTGTGTCTCCTAAAAGGAAATCATATGCAATGAAACGTAATAAAAATAATAGATGCTATTCTTACAATATTTTAAAAAAGTGCATTCTTTTAAAAAAAAAGTGTGAAACATAATATATTCTTAAATTAATTTTTATTTAACTTACATTAAACTAATTGTATAATATGTTATTAAATTATATGTATACGTGTACTTTTATTTGTGTGTGTCTACTTAAATATCTTATTTTAAATGTTGTTACGGTTTTTAAAATCTTTATAGCAATATCTCAATATTCCTCGGGAATATATTGTCGATATATTATAATATTCCAGTCTCACGTCACATTATAAATAATGTGAATGACGAAATCATGCATACAGATACAAACGCTCACTTACGCGCCTTGACGTATCTGGAGGCTCGCCCGTGTGGCCTATGATATGCTTATCGACGAGATTGCATAAGAACTGTATCGTTGACATGATGTATGCATTGATATCAATTTTATAAGAAAAGAGAGTCCAAATTCTAATGATAGTGTTCTTTTATCGTAATTTTATATTTTTATACTTTTTTTCCTTAATTTTTCGTATCTTCTTCCTCCAATCCTCTACGAGGATCTTCATTTCCTTTTCTTTACTGTCTTTATTTCGGTTTTTCCTGTTTTTGCTTTCGATTGCTTTGGTGTAAAATCTTTTTGCTTTCTTTCTCGTTTGATCATTTCTTCCTCTCTTCCTCTTCCTCTTTCTCTGGAGATGAATTGTATTTTATTCATATATTGCATGTATAATGCAATATATTTGATCGAAAAGTGTTTGAAATATGTAGTATAAACGTTGACTGTAGCGCTTATTAGTACGTTGCTTAATGTATTTGCGATGAAAGAACCCCCTGCGACGAGTTGAGCAATTGTTTGCGAAACATTATCGTGGTCTTTAACCTCAGCAATTCATAATTAAAAGAGGGGAAATCTTCAGAGCTGAGTACTGAATATTTCAAAATCGAGCATTACGAAATGTCCACATCAGAGACTATGAGAGGAAAATCGCCACGTCTATTACATTTCGCAAGTTGAGAAAGCGGGCGTGATTAACTTGTTTTTCTTTTAGACAATCTTTGGAATATTATAGCTGCATTATATTATATATACGGAATTTAATTATATTAATTTATGTCCACATCAGAGACTATGAGAGGAAAATCGCCACGTCTATTACATTTCGCAAGTTGAGAAAGCGGGCGTGATTAACTTGTTTTTCTTTTAGACAATCTTTGGAATATTATAGCTGCATTATATTATATATACGGAATTTAATTATACTAATCATAAATTATACTAATAATAAATTACTAATAATAAATTATTTTAAAATAAGAATATATATGATAGATTCAGATATGTAAGTGAACCCAATATTCGAAGAAAGGAAGACGTAGCAAATTCGGTTTATTAAATTCATTATTCATCTCATTTTTCACATTGATAATACACATATTGATGTGTGCGTGTGTGTGTACTTGCACATGTTGTGTATTGGATGTTGGGAATATGATAAGCTTAATGTTTCTCATATAAATGTAATAAACACTTTCTAAGCTAAGAAGAGGAAACAAAACAAGAAAATAACAATTGCATCTTTTTCATTCGCATTTTCGCAATATTTTTTGTTTATACATATATGTATATATATATATGTATTTATGAATTGTAGGTAAAGGAATTGTAGATCAAAATTGATAAAAAAAAATTGTAGATAAAAAATATAACTGATTTTAATATAATATATTAATAATAATAAATATTGATTAAATTAATTGCAATCCAATACAGTAAAATAAGAAGACATCTAATAAATTTGTTAACTTTCTGTTCTCTTATTCATGTTATTATCGCATTGTTGTCGTGCCACCAGGAAAATAGTTCAACATGACGCGAGACTGTCTTTTGCATACATATGTAGCGATAAAATGTAAACAGAAATAATTGGAATGCTGCAATTTGTTTTTGAGAGAAGATTAAATTTTTATTAAGTACTATTTAACTCAATAATAGTTTATCTAGATAACATTATAAAGAAATGGAGACATTATTAAGATATATATATTAAAAAAACCGACATGTAGAATTATAAAAAGATATATACAAATTGTCCTTCAATATTTGAACGCTCTTTATCAAGCTTTTCTGTCCAATGAAGTGATATTACCTCGATACAAATGATAAGAATATACAACATTTTTTTCCAATTCTTTGCTCCATATATTATTACGCAATGTTGACAGTTTATTACTTTGCGCGCTGTAATATCAATTTATATGCAGATTCATAATGTATTATGGATCATATAATGTGCCTTATACTTATTTATATGTATTAAGAACGATATAATATTACACTTTAGTATAATTTTATTGCCAGTCGAGTTGGCATGTGATGTAAAACAGTAAGATTCTTAAAGCCAATCATATAATTTAAAGCACGAAAGGTTAATTAAATCGAAGTGTCATTAAAATCTTTATAAAACTTACTTTTATTTTCTTTCTTAAAACTTGCAGGATTTTTTCAGAGAGAAAGATAAAGGAAAACTTCCTCTCTTCAATAGTTTAATTACTTTCTGATTTTTAAGCACTTTAATATCTGCAAAATATAAAATGATCGATTCCAAGGCAAATGTGAAATAAAAATCCAATAAGAAACAGAAAATATTAAAAACTGTAATATTTGAACACAGGTATATTTGAGTATATTTAATTTTCGATTGCTTTTATTGATCATATGTCCTTAGAAGTTCACATAACAACACTGTACCTATTAGTATTTCATGGTCTCTCGAGAAGTTAAGATCGTAATGTGGCATACAAGTTTTTGGCATTAACGATCTATATATTAATAATCGTAACTATTATTAATTATTGAGGAAGATTACATTTTTATTGGCATAAAACTTTAGTTTATATGGTAAGTCTTTAAAAATAAAATATCTACTTTTGCGACTTTCAAAGATATATGCAGGACACGAACGATTTTATTTTCGATCAAACCGTTTTTATCAAGTATCGAAATTGTTGATGCTTTTTTAAAATATAAACTTTATATTTTTATTCTTCCTATATATTGTTTTGAATGTATATATATTGTTTATAACTATATTTTTATTCTTTACGTATTATACTCAACTGATATAAAAATTGTTTCAGCAATAATAGCATATATTTTATTATTTTAAAATTATAATCTACATTAAAATCTTTTTATTACTTATAGTATCAAAGCAGGCATAAAATAAATATGAAATTCCATGTCGTACGCACAATTATTCGTTAGTTGTTCCTTCATTTAACTGAAATCTGATTATAAAGAATAATAAAGGATAACTTGTACATAAACATATATCGAATTATCATCAGTGATAATTGACCTTGCTTGAGAGAACCATATCATCTCTTTATATAAATCGCTGCCTAATTCTAAATTTCTAAGTTTGAAGTATTAAGAAATTAATTAAATTAATTTTTAATTAGGTTTATTTTGATATGCAAAACAAAAAATAATCCATTAAAATATTAACAATTTTAATTTAAAAAAGAAATGACCATTAAAACTAATAATAGTTATCTTAGCGTGCACATGTGCAAAAACAATTTCATCTAAAAACAATTTTCTACAAAATTATTTAAAAATGTATGTACTTTTATTCCGTTATTTTCATTTGAATTTTTATAAATTAAATTAATTAACACATGTCCTTAGACATGATTAACACAATTGTATTTCAAAGAATAATATAGTAAAAAGTATAATAAAAAGCTATTATAAATTTTTCCCTGTATAAATGAAGTACACATTAAAACCTATGATAAAAATTCCTGTACAGTTTTGATACATTCTCTTATCAAAAGACATGAATTCTGTTTATATTTGTCATTTTTATAACAAAAAGTCATTACTTTGCAGAAAAGATTTAAAATAAAAACAGTCATGGATTTATCTATAAAAATGTTATGTTCAATAACTCTTGTTATAATACTTTATGATTTCATGCATAAAGAAATTTATTTCATGAGAAATGAGAAAAACAAATTCCGTTCAGCAGTTGAACAAATTGACCGTTTACCAACATATATAGTACCCACGAATTATAACATCAAGTTGAAACCGCAGTTGCTGATCGCGAACACCGAAAAGAACTATACTGCTCATACATTAGAAGGCGAAACCAGTACTAGGATCCATATTCTTAAAAAAACGCGATATATATATTTACAAGGATATTTTTTGTTTATATATGACACGCCCACATTGATTAACGAGAATAATGGAAATGTCTATGAATTATTACAACATATGTTTTATAATCCTGCAACGCATATATTAACATTTTATCTCACTGAAGATCTCTCGCCTGGGTTCTATATTCTGAATACAAAATTCTATGGTACATCGGTTCTTCCCAAGAAAGATGTTTTCAAAATTGCATATACAAATAAAAGACGAGATGTAATGTGAGTAAACATTAAGAGATTAAAAACGCATTATTATATACATATATATTGTACATTTTCCAGCTCCTAATATTTTTTAATTAATTACACAGGCCTGCGAAAATAAGACTTTGGAAAGTCCACTGATTTGTAGGAGTGGTTTCTGACGTAAATTTTTAAACTGCATCAGAATCTGGCCACAGAAATTGTTTAGCACGCCAAGATTTTGAGATATTCTATAATCTAAAAGTGCAAAAATGACGGTTTTTTGACATATTCAAATTACAATAACTTTAAAACAAGAAGATATCCGTCGATTTGGCCAATAAATTCAGATTCGTCATGAAAATAATCTACAGAAATGCATATATGTGTTATATCTTCAGGTTTAAAGTTATTGTAATTTGAAGATATCAGAAACGGCTACTTTGGCATTTTTAGATTATAGATTATCTCAAAATCCTGACGTGCTAGACAATTTCTGTGGCCAGATTTGAATTCAGCGCAAGAAATTATGTCGAAAACCATTCCTACATCTCAGTGGACCAAATCTCGCACGCCCATGTTATTGAAGACTTTTCATTATCTTTCATTAAAATTATATTGCAGATGGTCAAACGCACTGAATTTTCAACCTATTAGGGGCCGACAATTATTTCCATGTTGGGATGAACCAGCATTTAAAGCCACTTTTAAAATTTCCATACTGCATCACGAAAATCATACGGCTTTGTCGAATATGCCGATTGAAAATTTAGAGTATGTGAATAATAATATGGTTTGGACACATTTTCACATTACTCCTTTAATGTCGACATATCATGTGGCAGTTGCGCTAATCAATTTTCCATCTTATCGTATTAACGTAAATACCTCCAAACATCAAACTATATGGGGCAGTACATATCCCTCACAATATACAAAATTTGCGGAGAATATGTTTGAAATTGTTACATCGTATTTAGGAATCATGTGGAATAAAACGATCTCAAAAATAGATCACGTTGTTTTTCCAGAATCTGAAAATATATGGAATTGGTATTTGCGAGATGGCGTATCGCAATGGGGACTTATTTTTTATAGGTAAGATGCATACATACATTATTAAGATAGAAAGAAAGAGAAGATATTAATGTGTTAATATTTTTATCTCATCCAAAATTGATTTAATGGGAAAAAGTACAAACATACAACATTAACATTCAAAATTCATTCAAAAATATTTTTATATTTACATTGTTTCTCATACTTAATATAATGGAAGCTGACGAATGAAAAAGTAACGCGTTACTTGTAACATTGTTACCGTTATAAATTACTTTTTTAATAACTGGTAAAGGTATCATTTTTTCCATATCTATAACAACAACGTTGTTACATCTTTTTGATAATGATAACGAATTTTATATATAGTTACGTTTATCGTTACTTTTTATATATACAACATACCCTGATAGCAAAATGTTAGTAATTTGGGGCCAAATTGGCAGCAAACTCCATCAGATTTTGACTACAAAACCGTAGCCATCTGTCTCCACATTTGGCTATGGATTTGTCGACAGAGCCTGTTGATAGACTATGCCAGCAGATTGGTGACAGAAACCGAGCAGAGTCTGCTCGAATCAGGTTCTGCTCTCAATCTGCTCTCAATCTGCTGTCATAGCATGTCTAGCAGGCTTTGTTATATTTCTGACAGCAATTTACTGACAATGTCAGATAATACAAATTCTGTATACAGTTTTCTGCAATCAAAAATTGGTAACAGGTTCTGTTTAAAATCTGTCTCCGCAGGCTATTAAGGATATTTATAACATTTTTATGTATTCATTCAACGTATTAACGATTGTTTTATTAATATTTAAAGAAAAAATATTGCAAAATTTTTTAGATCGATCTCTTATTTCAGCATTAAAAAAGTAACGAAACAATAACTGTTACTTTAAGTAACGGTAACGGTAACGATGTTACTTTTGAGAATCAGTAACTAGTAATAGTAATTAGTTACTATTTTGACTCGATAACGAGTATTAACGATAACTAATTACTTTTAAAATTAACTTACCATTCTTTGATGGAAACTTAACATAATTATATTATTTATTAACGATTTTTAGAGAAACGAGAATTTTATATAATGAAGCAGTAGATCCTCCTTCACGTAAAATAGAGATTATGCGATTAGTGGCACGTGAAGCAGTACATCACTGGTTCAGTAATTTGGTCAATCTATCTTGGTGGTCTTATTTATGGATAACCGATGGTATTGCAGGATTGCTTGTAGCAAATGCCATTAATGAGGTTGTTTTCTTATTTACACATATCTTTGGCATTAGAGAGTTAATTTAATTGCAATTAAAGGGAATTAGAGGATTATTTAAAAAAGAAAATTTCTTGATTCGATGTATAAAATCACAGAAATTTGCAAATTTTTTAGCCATTAAGAATAGAAGAAATATAGACCATTCAATATTTCCTAATTTTTTTAAAATCTGTAATATAAGAAAAGCCAGAAAATAGCACATTTAAATTAAAATAATGTTATAAAATTAATGGTGCTATAAAAAGTAAAATTATTTATAACAACAGTAATAAGAATAATATCTGTGTTATTTTGCTATTATATGTAGATATTGTAGTTAATAATGTAAATAGCTAAATAAATGCGCCTTTAAAAGATAACTTTCAGGCGTCTTTAACGAATCTAATTGTGATATAAAAATGTCTTTAAGACGCATGTTGTTTATCAGTTGTTACGCCGAGCATCTTTTCTGATTAAATATTCATTTCATCAAATTAAGAATCATTATGTCCAGATTTTTCCAGATTCTCGGATATCAGATTTGTTTGTAGTTCAGATTCAACATGATTCTCTTAACTTGGATACTCACTCCCTTATGAAACCTCTTCAACAAGAAATCACTTACATTGCTGATATTGATTTGCTTGTTATCTCCGTTTCTTATATCAAAGGTAAAGTTGAATAAATAATTCCATAAATTCACACACACACACACACACGCGCGCGCGCGCGCGCACACACATTTTCTTTTCATCTTTCTTCTAAATATAAATAGCGTGAGAGAAAAGCTCATGCGGCTTTAAAGAAAAAAAATTGTCTATAATCTCTTTATCTTGCAACATATAATTAACTTTGTATGAAAATGAAAAAAGTATAAAAACTTATAATGAACTTTAATTTTAAATGACGAAATTAATTAAATTTGACAAATTTACGCTATAATAAATTTATTTTAAATATACTTTATAACATTTTTTGTTATAAATCTTTGTAGCACCTGTTATATTTCGCATGTTTCGACATATGCTTACTGATGCGGTATTTTGGAACGGGATTAATAAATATTTAAACATGGAGTGAGTAGTAACTTTAAATATAATTATAATATAATTCATCTTATATGACATTATTTTATTCTGCGGTACATTTAGTATATTTACAAGCGGCTTATTATTTAATTGACTTACTGCTATTTGACTCCAACTTTTAGATTTTATATCGAACTTTAGTCATTTTGTAAAAAGTATCGCGCGTCTACTTAAAATATAAAAGTTATATAAATAATTTTGTAGATATTTACATAAATTATATTATAAATTGCATAAAAAACAGCTAAATTATATATAAATTATATAAAACATAATTGTAATTTATTATAATATTTGATATCAATTAAATTTTAAAATAGAAATTCAACAGCCTATACCGGTCGAAGCTAAATCTTTAATGCTTTTAAATAATTCAAAGTGAATTATATATATATATATATGAATTTCTATTATTAATTGTGTCTCTCACATGGTACGGTCTAAAAATAAGATTCTTATTGTTTAAATTTAAAAAATTTAGTCAACTTAGCTCTGAAAGCTCTGCCTATGATTTATGGATCTCTATGCAAATGGCTCTATTTAAATCGAATTACAAGGACACGTTTGAGCCAGTAATGTCTGACTTAAAAAGCATAATGAATAAATGGACAACGACGAGTCAATATCCTGTGCTAAATGTGATTCGAGAGAGCCGAAGTGGTAATATAATAATATCACAGGAAAAAAACACATGGTGGATACCTATAACTTACACTACACAAACAGAGCTCAATTTTAATGACACTGTGCCCCGCCGTTGGCTAACACCAAATGATCAGCAAATAATTATTTTAAATGTTACACAATTTGATTGGATCATATTTAACTTGCAACAAACTGGTAAGTTTTAACTATTAACTTTGTGAATTAGTATTTGCTTCTATAATATAATATAATATAATTTTAGTATTTTTATTACTATATTAGTATTTGCTTCTATAATATAATATAATATAATTTTTGTATTTTTATTACTAATATATTATTATTAATTTTAATATTACTATTATTATATTGTTTGTCTTTTATTAATGCAAATTTGGAGTATTTACATATTACATAAAAACATAATATTATAATATTCTGTAAGATTGATCTCTGACACGTAAAATGTGTTTTATTTATTATATATTATATGTTTGTGTATATGTGGTGTACAGAAATTAGGACTCCGTGTGATTTGACACTTTTTGTATTTAACAATAGCAAACCCTGTCGCGAGCAATTTAATGTGCAATTATACATATAAATTAATATCCTTGCAAATTGCTTCTAAAATCTTTTTTTAAAGATGTATACTGTTTGCAATATTAAAAAAAAACATATGTATTTATTTTTTTTTGTTTTATGAAACTAACGCAAACAATCTAATGGTCGATAACATTTTTATTTGTTATATAACAGGCTATTATCGTGTTAATTACGAATTAACTATGTGGCAAAGAATCGCCTATTATTTAAATTCTAACAATTATAAAAACATACATGTTCTCAATCGTGCTCAAATTCTTGATGATGCATTTTATCTTGCAATAGAAGAAAAATCAATAAATTTGTCTACATTTTGGGATCTTAGCAATTACCTATCGCGAGAGACAGATTATGTAGCATGGTACCCTATGATCAAAGCTTTTGAATATCTGTCAATTTTTATTCCATTTTCGGAAATTGGACTTGAGGTATATAGTAAATATTATATTCGTCAATGAAATGTGTTACACTGTTTTATAAACATTATAATATCAGTTGTTTCTATTGCTACGATTGTCGCATAATTTAAATTACTATATAAAAATTAATATAATATAATTTTTTATTTTTAAATAATTTTGCATATCAACAAATTATCTGCTATTTAACGTGTAATTATCTAAAATAGATATGTGTATAATAATTATAGTTTATAATATTATAATCTAAAAATTCACACAATAATTTTGCAAGAGACAAGATTAAAGAAGTTTTGCAAAAAATCATGTTACTCGAATAAGATTTGTAATAGTAACTTAATAAATGTTTATATTTTTATGTATAAATTTTTATAATATTTTATTACATTTGAATTTTTTAATAATATCTTTACTATAATTGTAAGAATTAAAACTTTTAAAATACATATCATATGTGCAACAACAATACTGTGTTCGGGGAGACACTATTAGCGCTATTTGTGTCATTCTATCTTCATCGTCTATTAGATGTGAAAGAAGGATAATATGACACAAATAATGCTGATAGCGCGCTCTTCAATCGCAGCCTATATATATTTTACTCATTATTTTCTTCAGAAATAATAATGATACAAATAATAAAGTTCATATAATTAGTTCATTTAACACTTAATTTTTAGGAAAAGATGCGTAGAATTTTGCCTACAGTTTTTAAGAAAATAGGGTACAAAGAAATTCCTAACGAGAATGATCTTACTAAATGTTTAAGACAAGAAATTGCAAAATGGGCATGTGTGCTCGGTGATTCTGATTGCAGAAATAATGCCAAATCTAAACTAGAATGGCATCTTGCCAATCCTGAAAAGCATAAGTATACATATATAAGGAATAGTTCTAATAACCTTTAAAGTCTTAAATTGTTTTTATATGTTGTACTTCGCACTTAATAAGTCTGATACACAAGATGAGTTATTTATTATCTTTTTTTATATGTTGTAGAATTTTGCCATGGTGGGAAGACTGGACATTCTGTAATGGTTTGATAAAAGCAAACGATTCTATTTGGATGAAAATGCTGGATATATCTAAAAGGGAACATAATAAAAAAATTTTAGAATACTTGACCTGCTCTGAAAATTCTACTATTATTCAAACATATTTAAATAGTATATCGGATAATATAACACTAGAAATCAATGTTCGTGTTAATATTTTCCTTCGTATTATCGCAAAGCATGCAAGGAACATTGAAGTATTGGAATATATATTGGAGAATTTCGAAAAAATAAAACCCGCGTATGATATCTCTTTTCAAAATTTATATCATAAATTTATAAAACATTTATGTTAATATATGTATATATATGATAAATATATATTAAAAATATACGTAACATATTTCCAAGTAGCACAGCGCCAAGACGTTAAGGAAGCGCTAAAAAAATGTATAAGCGTTTTACAGGCTGCTGTACTACTTGGTTTGTTATACATTTGTTATACGTTTGTTATAAATATACATTTGTTATTTTTTTCTATAGAGAAGTCAATGTGTTTGCGGCATTAACTGTTATTCTTAATCATGGAAATATTGAAAATCAAGAGAACACGGTAAATCATATATTCTATTTACTTCGATCTTATTAACAGAGCCATCTAGTCCAAAAGTTTCATTTTTAATTTTTAACAGTTTCTGAGAAAATAATTTATAACGCATATAATTAATATATCTTGTCTAATAAAAAAATATCAGCATGTGAAAAGAATGCGAATAGAATATTGAGCAGTTTAATCCAATTAATTTATCTTTTCAAGTGTGTCTGTATTAATTTCATCATGTTATTAGATCTTGCTGACATATATAGTATTTATTCTTTTATTCTGCTTGTTCTTTTACATTTCTTACTTTCAACAAAAGTTTCCCTATTGATACATAACTGTAAATATGATTTAAATATTAAATGATAATAAATACCGAAATAACTCGTTTCAGATTCTAAATAAGTTCGTAATATATCTGAAGGAAGAATTAATAATATCAACCATGCAATTTAAGTTATCCAGTCGAGAAAAACGACTTGAAAAGGTATATTTTAGAAATTCAAAAAATATATTTATAATAATAAATAAAAATATATTATTCAAAAAATATCCTATTAAAATTATTTATTTCCTTCAAATGCTATATGCATGTATACATCATACACATATATAGTATTTTAATTTCATTATGCCAACAAATTGTATTATATTAGAATTATATTACAATCTTATAAAGTAAAATTGAATTATCATTATCGATAATAATTCGTCGAAATAATTGGTTTTAGATACAGAAAATTATGTCAAATGATTTAAAGGAAGACGTTATGTTTAATAAAGAAAAACCGGAAATACTAGTAAATGAAGGTACCAAACAAAAGGTAAATTTTATTACATATGTATAACATTCATATAGAATTATTGATGCCTCATGAGAAAAAGATATATATATATATATATTGCCCGTTTATATATATATATATTTACTAACGTCTATAATTGTGTTTATTTTTGTTTTGTTTTATGTGGATGAGTGAATATACACAGTAAAAAGAAATACAGATAAAAGGAATCTGTGGATAGATACATAAATTTATCGCATAACGCCTGTATACACATACGCACTCGCATACATACATATATATATATATATACACATGTATATAATACTCATGTATAATAGAAATAATATATCATTTTCAGACATACAATATTTCGAAAAGAACTATGAACAGTATGAAACGGGAAATTGACTCTATGCATGTGACTATCCTAAGAATATATGCAACACTGGAAACAACGAGTAATGAAATTCGAATTTATCTTTTCATTGTTATATGTTTATTTATATGTTCATTGTTTTTAAATACGGAGGCTTTAAAAATGGAACTTAAATCTATAGTTGCTGTGATAATACATATATTTAGCTTTATAGTACATTTTATAAAATTTATATATAATTTTGATTCCAAAACGGAGTTAGCTATTGGGTTATTAATATCTATGTCTAGTAGCATATTATATTATCATTCTCAAAGGAACAATAATGAATTCTAATTTTTTAAAGAACAGTATTAATATAGAGCGGTTTGTAAGTTTTAGAATAGTACTAACTTTTATCGTTATTTATATTGTCTAATCCTGCTGATTTGTTTAGGTTTATTTGACTGAAAATGTTTGATTTATTTTCTTTACTAAATATCTTATTTAAAACTTTTTCTCTGATATTTGATGGTTTCATTCGTTAATATCAGATTTTTTTGTGAAATTTTCTTAATTTTTTAATTTTATTAGGTGTACAAAAAAGTTCTGAGCTTTAGATTTCATACAACCGAAATAACAATTTAAATTTTGTATATCTTCCCGCCCTTTTGCGGTTTTAAAGCGTTAACATTTGGCCTTTTAAAATGCCATATG
>NW_017257468.1:311883-312134 GCF_001594055.1 Mycetomoellerius zeteki | reverse complement strand
GCTGCATATGGAGAGAACGCTGTAAGTCATGCTACATGTAAAAGATGGTATCAAAAGTTTCGCCAAGGAGATTTCAGTCTTAAAGATGAATCGCGTTCTGGACGTCCTGAAAAGATTGAAACGGACGAATTGCAAGCACTGCTGGATATAAACTCTGAGCAAACTGAAAAGGAGCTTGCAGAACAGCTTGGCGTTACGCAGCAAGCCATTTCCGTACGATTACGTACGATGGGAAAGGTTCAGAAGGAAGG
>NW_017257468.1:280782-311216 GCF_001594055.1 Mycetomoellerius zeteki | reverse complement strand
GTCGTTGATGCAAACGGAGAATATTTCGCTGATTAATATTTTTTCGTTTGTTTTTGAATAAAGATTGAATTTTACAAAAAAAGCTCAGAACTTTTTTGTACACCTAATATATGCATTTTTTGTGATATTTTACCAAACTAATATATGTATAATAAATTTGAACAGACTAGCAGAGCTAAGATTGCTTTGATACACATAATATTTCTAAACAATCAGAACTAGAATTGTTTTAGCACAACAGAAAATCAGAATATGTTTTATATAAACTATTTTTATGTAAACTATCTGATTTCTCTTTTTTCTCCTGTTTATAAATGACAATGTAAGTTAGTATATATAATGTCTTAGAACATAATTTAGGATTAATATTTTTAATATTTACGATATCTTCGCATATTATTGTGATTTATGATATATTACGACATTATATTTTATACTATTAATATTAAGTTACTAATTTTAGAATAATTAGAATTAATTATAATATTGTGATGTGATATAACATAATTATTTGTTTTAATTACAATTAAAATATTTATTATTAATTATTTGATGCTTATAATAATATATTCACGTTTTTTATTTACAATAAATACAAAGCATTATTTTACACTATTAATATTAATTATTAATTTTTTAATATTTTTATTAATATATATAGTAATTAAAACGTTATATAATATTATAATGTAAAATATTAAAATATTGAAAAATCATAATATTATAATTATATTTCAATTATATTTAATGTTTATTATAATACTTTTATTATTAAAATAATTGACACTTTTGTATAAATAACATGTTTACTTTTATAATAAATGGCGACCATTTTATTTACATTATTATTCTTTTCCACTCATGCTTATGAACAAATTATTTATAGTACATATATTATAGTAGATATATATATTATTTTCAACATAGAATTTATTTATTAATGCATCTCTAATTATTGAGTAAACAACGATTATGGGATATTTTTCATTAATAATTCAGCAAGTTAAATATTAATAACAGTATGCTAGCAATTTGTCGAACGATTCGAGAATAAATTTTGAGTAGTGTCTTACATTTTATCGGTAGAATGTCAAAAGAAATCTGCTAACATAATAACAGAATCTACTAACAGTACATGATAACAGAAACAGCGAAAGTAAAATCTATCGTTTTGTAATTATATAAATGATATTTTTATTTAAATAATTACAAAATACAATTTTAAATGAATAGGCAACTTAAATGACAGCGTACCGAAATTCCCTAGAAACGTAGAAAAAGATGAGAAACCTGAATATCGATAATGTAGACTGGTTACAGACCGTACAGAAGCGCGTATGACACGTGCTCTTAATTTTTTTCGACAACTGACCATTGTCAGACGTGTATGTAGACATGTATCGGTTAGACTGCTAAGAAAAGTTGTGCAGAGTCTACAGAAAAGGAAGTTAAAAACGATTCAAAATCCCATTGTGGGTTTTCCGATTGGATTGTATTCTACCGACCGACCTAATTTCCATTCTGATTTTCCCTGCGTCAATATAATGCCAGAGGTGGAAAGTACGGCCGGTGACGATGAGCGTTGTCAAGTTGAATATCTGGAGACGCCCGTCAAATCAGAGAACGATAAGAAAGAATACAGGTAAGGCAGGGTATTTCCGCATTTTTTTCGATCGAAATAGAGATGAGGAATATTATTTAAATGGTAATAATTTTTTTTTTAGAGAAACGTTACTTTTTATAAGGAAGGGTTAGGTTTTTTATATGATAAATTTTCTTATTGATTTCTTATATTATTATTGTGTGTTTTGTCTTCCTAATTTAGAGTCATCAAATTACCAAATGGTTTAACAGCTTTGTTAATATCTGATGTACATTCAAAACCTTGTGCTTCTCAGGATCAGGATGATCAGGATAAAGGTAAGACATATTTGATAATATAAATTTAAAAATAAGATGTTAGCTACCCTGATAGCAAAGCCTGCGGAGACAGATTTTAAACAGAGCCTGCTACCAACTTTTTATTATAGAAAGGTAATAAATTATAAATAGAGTTTGTATTATCACAGACAATGTCAACAAACTGCTGTCAAAATTATGACAAAGCGCCTGCTGACTATGTCAACAAATTGGTGACAGAAACTGAATAGAGTCTGCCGTATAACCTGACAGCAGATTGGTAGCAGAAATTGAATCTGTCTTTTTCATATATGGCTCTGCCATGTAGATTTGCTTCTCATAAGAAGGTTTAACGTCCAAGAATTCTATAAGAATTAGCAAATATAAAACGAATAGGCAAATCTCTTACAGATTCCCGAGCTCTTTTGGAGGCTTTCTGAATCTCCGAATATTTTTTTAACTATTTTGTAACTTTCTCATGTGTATTTTGAAATGTAAAGCCAAACAATATTATTTTAATAATAAAACTGTATTAATTGTTATTTTAGTAATAAAACTGTATTGATTGTTTCCAATTTTCACACCAGTATATATAAATATATAATTATGTATATAAATTATATATAATCGTGTATATATATGAATGCAAAATTTCTTATAAGAAATCAGGTTGATTTAAATGAAAATGACAGATTTTGTTCGGTTTCTGCTGCCAATCTGCCATCAGGTTATATCAACAGGCTCTGCTCGGTTTCTGTTTGCAATCTGCTGTTAAGTTATGTCAGCATTGTCAGCAGACTGCTTGGTTTTTGTCAGCAATCTGCTGTCAAAACATGTCGGCAAGTTTTGTTAACAAATCCAAGTCAAATGTAGATACAAATGGCTATGGTTTTGTAGTCAAAATCTGATCGAGAGTTTGTTGTCAATTTACGAGCAAATTGCTACCATTTTTCTATCAGGGTATGTCATGATAATGAAAAAAGGTGTGTATATATATATAATTATCTGCATTTATAAAGCATTAATTGCGTTATTTTGAATATGAATACAGAATCTACCGAAGATGAAACTGAGGATGAGGAAAGTAGCGAAGAGGATGGAGGAAACGGTGAAAACGAAGATGAAGGTGATACAAGCGATGAATATGACGAAGAAGATGGTTCTTCAGTTAAACGAGTTAAGAGAGACGAAAAAAAGGTATGAATAAGACATTTTAGGATGTATTTTTTGCGCCAATTTATTACATAATCATTAAAAATTTGTTGTAATATCGAAAAACCTATAAAATTATAAAAGATATCTATTTCCTCAAGGCTTAATTTTATCAGTTTTATCAAGAATTTTCGTTTGAAACATTTTAGCTGTTTTCCTTTTAGAGAACTCACTCGACGCAAACATCGTTTTATCCTTTTTGACAGGGTTGGCAAGTAATGCGTTATACTTCTAACGCCGTTACTTTGTTGATCGTTACCTTGTTATAATAACGATTTGATAATGACATTGTGAATTTTTTATGATGGTAACATCAGAGTTAGAAAAGTCAATCGTTACTTGTAATGGATTGAAAAAGTCATTCGTTACTGAAAAAAATAACTCCTAATTTGTAACGTTACTTTTTAGTAATGAGTAACGTTACGCGTTACTCGTTATACTTATAACTTTTTCAATGTAACGCGTAATAGTGACAAGTTACTTTTCAAAGTGACTTTTCTAACCTTAGTACAACCTTAGCGTTTAATTAGTTAACGTTTAGTTAGTTAGCGTTACCGTCATAAAAAATTGAAATATCGTCATCAAATTGTTTATTATAAAAAGTAATGACAAAGTAACGTTTGCCAATCCTGCTTTTTGACGTTCAATGAATGACAAAGATAGAACGATACTTGTGTTAACTATGTTGCCTAAAAGGAAAGCAACCTTTATCTACTATCTGCAAGAGAGTATATACAGTCATACAGATTCATTTAGAAATATAACTCAATTAAAAATTTTTTACCTGTTATTCCATTGATTGTGTTTAATTCTCTATTCTGTATACAATGTGTATACAAACTGATGTGCATATATATTTTTTAAACAGGCTGCATGTGGTCTATGTGTGGGAGTAGGCAGTTTCAGCGATCCATCAGAAGTTCAAGGCATGGCACATTTTCTTGAGCATATGGTTTTCATGGGATCTGAAAAATATCCTCAAGTACTAAAACATGATATATGTGTGAATTTGCTATAAAATTCATTTATTATTATATCTAAATGTGTAAGTATCATCTTGCAGGAAAACGATTTTGATGCATTTATCAGTAAGCGTGGTGGCTTTACCAATGCCTCAACGGATTGTGAGCATACAACATTTTACTTCGATATCCAGGAGAAACACTTGTTGTCAGCTCTCGATCGTTTTGCTCAATTTTTTATCAAACCCTTGATGAAAAAAGATGCCATCACGCGGGAGCGAGAGGCCGTAGAAAGTGGTATATAAATCATAATCGTAATACTGTTGCTATCACTTGCAGTCTTGATATGCCATGCTCATATAGAGTTTCAGTTGGCCTTACCTTATGATGAGAACAGAAAGGAACAATTGTTTTCTTCTTTTGCGCGAACTGATCATCCAGCCAACAAGTTTATTTGGGGCAATTTAATAACACTGCGCGATAATGTGCAGGACGACAAATTATACGAAGAACTACACAAATTCAGAAAGCGTCATTACAGCGCTCACAGAATGAAACTAGCTATACAGGTAGCATTGTTAAAACTGACGAGAACTGTTAATTACTTATCAAATATAGTTAATTATAAATTATTAAAATGGCTCAATCAGAATAAATCAATAATTAAAAAAAGGGCTACGAGCCAGATAGTTAATTATATAATACGTAATAACATAATACGTTTTTTTCTAGGCGAGACTACCGCTGGATACATTGGAAAAATGTGTCACAACGTGTTTTGCTGATGTACCAAGTAATGGGCTGCCTCCTGATGATTTTACCGCATTTAAAGACGGTGTTTCTTTTGATACTCCCGCTTTCCGAAAAATGTATAAAGTTAAACCTTTTAAAGATGTTAGCCAAGTACGTGACTTGAATAGATTCAAAAAAATCTCTATACTGAATAAATATATTAAATTGTAAAAATTGTTTTTTGCAGCTAGAAGTAACATGGACAATGCCTTCGCTACTTCATTTGTACAAAAGTAAACCACACCAATATGTTTCATGGATTATTGGACATGAAGGAAAAGGTTCCTTAATTAGTTATTTACGCAAAAAAATGTGGAGTCTCGATATATTCAGTGGTAACAGTGAAAGCGGTTTCGAACACAGCTCCATGTATGCCTTATTAAAGCTTACTGTAGTACTCTCCTATGAGGGACAACAACATCTGGAGGAAGTTCTAGATGCGATATTTTCCTTTATCAATTTACTGAAGAAGGAGGGTCCGCAAAAAAGAATTTACGATGAAATTTATCAGATTGGAGAAAATAATTTTAGGTAAACCAATTGTAGAAATAAATAGATGTGTGAAACAGATGTGATTGAAAGAGAACAATGTTAAATATGTATGAGACGCCACTTATACTTGGAGATCTTTTTAGATTTGCCGATGAGGAGGACCCAGCTGAATACGTTGAAGACTTGTGTGAGAGTATGCACTTCTACCCGCCGCGCGATTATATAACTGGAAACGAGCTTTATTTTGAGTATAATCCAGAAGCTATACAAAAATGTTTGGATTATTTGGTGCCAGAGACTGCGAATATCATGATTTTCAACGAAGATTTTGACTGTCTCGAATTAAATAAAGTCGAGCCGTGGTTCAAAACCAAGTATACGGAAATCGAGATACCAAAGGAATGGATCGAACGCTGGAAATCTATCGAACCATTGTCAGATTTTCATTTACCATTAGAGAATACATTCCTTACCAGCGACTTTTCTTTAATACCGTTGCCAGCGGAAGTTCCGAAATATCCTGTAAAATTATACTCTGATGCAATATCAGAGATTTGGTATCGGCCGGATCCCAAGTTTCGTTTGCCAGAATGTTATATGAATTTTCATTTTGTTACTCCTCTGGGACTTCAATCACCAGAAAAGTAAGTAGCATGTAAAATGTAATATTACATTGTGCTGTCATTCTATATACTAATATCTTATAATTATCAAATAATTTGTTATTATCAATATTATGATTTTTATTATGATAATCATTTATGTTATTAAAAAAACTTTCATATTATAATGACATTTCAGTGCAGCTCTCATGGAAATGTACTGCAATGTATTAAAACTGCTATTGATTGAAGAATTATATCCTGCTATAGCAGCTGGATTTGATTATATCATCAGTGTTAGTGAGAAAGGTATCACAATAAAAATAAATGGGTTTAACGAAAAACTGCCAGTAAGTATTTGTTTAAAGTGTGCGTTGGAATTGTAAATATAATTTCGAGGTGTATCAATGATTTATTTATATTGCAGCTCTTGTTGATGGCTATTGCAAAATACATGGTGGAGTATCCAACCCTTGTTACAAAGGATTTATTTGAAATTGTTAAAGTGCAACAACTTAAAACATATTACAATACATTTGTAAAACCTGGGAAACTCGTTAGGTACTAGCGATTTGTTATCAAGCATAATTATCAAGCATAATTATAAAGCAATAACTATAAAGTTCTTATTTAACTGAAAGAAATTAATTATATTATTTACATTCCTGCCGATTAATCGATTTTGTGTGTGTATATATATATATATATATAAAAATCTTTATTCTTTTTCATACAGGGACGTGAGATTATGGATATTAAAACTCGTCCATTATACAAATGTTGACATGCACACTGCTCTACGTGGTATCAATTTTGAAGAATTCCGAGCTTTTGTGAAATTCTTCACCAATCATTTGTACATTCAGTGCCTCGTGCAAGGCAACATGACGCAGATCGCTGCGATCGATACTGTACACAAATGTGTTGAAATAATTAATTGCGGTCCTTTGATTTATAGTATGATACCGCAGATGAGAGTCACTCAGATACCGGTGGGCACGTCCTGTTGCAAGTTGAAAAATATCAACAAAATTGATGCAAATTCGGTAATAACAAATTATTATCAAGCCGGTGTCACATCGATCGAATTATCGGTGTTGATCGATCTGATGATCGTAAGTATTAAAGAACTTAGTTTCATATATTTTTAATGCATGGAATCTTCAGTTTACAGTTAATTTATTTGTAAAAGTAAATATGAATAACATCTTCGATTATCGCGATTCATCCGCACTTTGTTTATAGATGATAATGGAAGAACCGTTATTCAATCGGCTGCGAACTCAAGAACAGCTTGGTTATGACGTCTCCTGCGTTCTTAGAGATGTCAACGGAATCTTAGGATATTCCATTACCATTCACACTCAGGCAGATAAATATACAACCGAGCATGTGGACCAGCGGATCGAAGAATTTTTGAAATCGTTCAATGAGATTTTGAAAGAATTCTCACAAGAAGATTTGGATGATTGCAAGGAGGCACTAAGAAAAGTAAAGCAATGTGCTGATATCGATCTCGAAGAAGAAGTTAACAGAAACTGGAATGAGATCACGAAGTGGCGATATATGTTTGACAGACTCGAGAGGGAAGTACTTGCAATAAAAGATATAAAGATCAACGAACTGACAGAATGGTCTGCAAAGCACACACTGAACGGAAATAATTTCAGAAAATTGAGCGTGCAAGTGGTAGGAACTGATCCGAAAGAAAGTGCAGCCAAGGAAGCAAATAGTAAGTAAATAACTTTTTCTGTTGAGCACCAAAATATTTAAGCACTAAGATTCGCTTTGACAATAATCGAATTTCTCTTAGTTGATTAGATTCATCGGTCCAATTTGTAATTATTTTTTTAGTTCTAATTTTGTGACATTTTTTATCTTTCTTTTTTTTTGTTGGATTATACTTAAGTTACTAAAAGAATTAAAATTTAAAAAAATTGTAGATACTGCAGAGGATCGCAAGAAAGCGCAGTACTTTGTTTTGGAGTATATAACCAATGAACAGAATAAGGATATTGAAGATCATCATATTATTGACATAGAAAAGTACAAGAAAAGACTTTTCGTCTATCCAGTAAGTGATGGGATTAGTCCTCTCAGAAAGCTGAATAAGTGATACTCCAATAATAATAGTACAATGAAAATAAAATGATAAATCGTACTGCCTTATGATAATAAGGTTCTTTTTTATTTATTGAATGCTTAAATTTAACACTAATATTCTCATATAAATAACAGTATAATGAAGCGTTACAATCAACTTTTCACGTAACTCTTCACACTTCTTGCCTCTTTATTTTTTTCGATAAGCTATATTATAATAGCTAATATTATTAGGAACATTTTGCACGTTGCAACATAGAGTATTCGAAATTAATAAAATGAAATTGTCTCACGTTAAATTAAGGACTTGTGCTTTACACATTAACGATTTTTTGCATGTCGCTCTTTTGTATGGAGCATTTATAAGCAGATAAAATAAAATCGTAAGTAAGTACAATAACTGAACGAACATAAATGTAATTGTAATAATATAAGTGGATCAGGAAGTAAAGTATTTGCTCGGGATGTAATTTTTCATATTCTTTTAATTGTATTCAAGACATGACAACACGTTTTCAATAAATCATTAAACTTCCGAAAATATCAGCCAACCATATCCAAACTCCCTCTTCCCCTTCTCTCTTTCTCTCTCCTCTCTCTCTCACTCTCTCTCTCTTTCTTTCTCATCCTCTCTCAATCTCTCTACTCGTGCTAAGAGCTTTCTTACAGGACTCGATTTAAAGTTCGTTATCGTTTACAAAAGCCGCACATCTCGCGCATGGCTTCTTTATAAACTGAACGGAGGATCCTACAAATCTTAAATACTCTAATTTTGCGTGTGTATGTGTGTTGTGAGAGGTTGCGTTTATAGAAGATAAATGAAGGGTTAAATATTATGCTCTTGAAAAAAAAGGAGGAAACTTAAATGTATCTGCCAATTGGATCAACTGCTCTCTCCATCTCTCCAGGAAAGAAAATTTCGCGATTCAACGACGGCTCGCGAGCGTAAGAAGACAGGCAGAGCATTTGCGTTCCAAAAGCCAGATTTACAGCAAGTATTAATAATGCAATTTAAATATTTCTAAATCGTTATAACATCCATTAAGAGTGCGTTTCGCATTTTATACTTCGAATAATCATCGTATATATCTTTTTTTTCTTTTTTTCTCTTTGCAGTAATATTATATAGAGTTGCCACTACATTTATATTAATTATTTACCTGCTACTCTCCAAATATGTATCCGCTTTTTAAAAAGTAGTTTAAATGTGTCTTTAGAGTTACGATAATTTTTTTTTTTTGCGGTTCTGCCTCGTGTTCTCGCCAGCACTGATTCTCTTTACTCCTTTTCTTTTGCTCCGTTTCTTTATTCTGTTAAATCACGTAATATCCCCCACAGGATCATGGAAGTTGTACGAATAATAGTTACTCAGAAACTTGTGCATACGATCTCTTGGTTTTTTTTTTTAACTAGCGAAAAGCATAGAATCAGCTCTGCTCGACACCAGACATGAATGGGGTACATGTTACAACAGTACAATGTTTACAATGGTATTAATAATCCAACAAGAATACATCAATGCAGCTGCGTTTATATAAATGCGAGGACCGCGGATGGGTCGGCTACGTGCGAATTGGCGAACTCTCGGCATCCCGGTGGCTAATTAATTACCACAAACGATCACGTGCTACAAATATAATATTCTTTCCTGTGCGAACAAACTTTTCATTCTACTAATGGGATTTGATCTTTTTTTTTTATACTCGTCGCGAGATCCTACGTTTCCTTCTTTTCCTGTCCCTCTAATATCCACCCGATAAATAGCACTGAAAAAAGGTAGCGACTCGAAATGTAGGTACAGTTTGCGCACCGCGTTGTCTCGCAACATACGCTATCCGCTGACCGACCCACCGAAGTCAAATTATATAATCATCAATAACAGCTGAGCGCATGTACAATTTTTTTCGGATCGACGAACGATTTTGCCCTCTTTTTTTCTTTCTCTCCCGTTTTCTCCCTTCGTAAACCGGAAACTCAAGCGACAGTTCCGAACACAGTGCAATTATCTTAGTTGAAAAATTCGAAAGGGCGTTCACTCTCTCTTACACAGATACATCCACGTAAATAGTAATATACGCGTATATTTCCTTCCTTTTTCACATATGTATCCCATGCGCTTTCGCGTCGTTTATATTTTTCTTCCTTCGGATATAAGAAGAGAAAGTAAAAAAAAAGAACGGGAAAACAAACGTACTAATGATTATCAAGTATACATGTTATCGCGCGTATGCGTGTAATCTTTTCCTTCCCTATGAAAAATAATAGCGTAGTTATACGTTATGTAATATTTAATAAGAATATATAAGGTGTGTGTCGGGGCCCACATGCGTTATTTTTTTTCATCTACATCGATATCTTTTTTTTTTTTACTTTTTTACTTTATTACATTACACTTGCGTTTCGCTATCGTTATTTTAGTTTATATCTCATATTACGTATATAAGCAAAACTACGTTAAGGAAAACTTAAAATTTATAAATGTCAAGTGCGCATAACTCAGAGAGGTGGTTCCTCTTTTTTTTCTTTTTCATTATTATGCTTAACGTCGGATCGCTATGAGAAGTTCGATTCTACTCGTACAGGCTACAGTTAAGAAGTTAAAAGATAAGAAGAACACACGTGTATACGCGTAACACGATGCCTGTCACTGCGTATACATCTAAAATATATGAGAAACGTAAATATACAATATATATTTTTTTTTCTTTTCTATTTTTAATCTAGCATTTAAAACAAATTATTGAAAATTAAATAGTCTTCCTTTTTTTCAAGATTCCTGCAGGGCAACCTAAGGCTCTAAAAGGTATAAAAGAAGGAGGACAGTAAACGTACAGAAGATACATAAGAAAGCGGGACTTTTCTCTCAATAAAAGATATAACTGTTGATAAAAATATATGTTTAAAATATTAATGGGAACCTTATACTCGGCAGCATATCGTATAATATTCTGTGCTAGAAAATTGGCGTTGAAACGAAACGAAAATAGCCGTTTTCCTTCGAAAAATCAAGCATGTTAATCTCGCGACAACGTGCTTTGCAGCGACATTACGCGCGACACATAGATCGTAAAAAATGAATTCTGTGCGATATTCATTTAACCGTTTCTTCATTACAATGGTTTTGTCATTCCAACAAGATTATCGAGAGTTTAGCATTTACTTGGTGTACAATTAATTTTTCTGTTATTTAGTTATCTGTTCACAACACACAATGTTTCGAAGATCAATATAGATTGTTATTTCATAAAATACGATAGATTATTTATAACTTTTAATGGTATGTCTCGGTATTATCATAGACGACTTTCGTGGGCCCCACTTTTTCTACTTATTACAACGAAAAGCCAGGCAGTTACGCTCTGAATTGCGAAAACGCGCCTGTTTTTTACGTCGTTAATGCTTTATGCGAGTTTTCCTTGTTTTCAACATTTCTGCTTTCTGTTGTATTCAATATTGAATTCTCTTTTTTTTTTATCGTTTTTGCGTTACGCTTCGCGTTTACATTAAATTATTTCACGTTATTATTATATTGTTTTGCATACTCATATCAGTGCAGCAGCAACTGATCACGTTGCATACATCGTTATTTGTGTCTTTATTTGTTTTATATCCGGTATATATATCAAGAGTTCGATTTCTCAGAAAGAAAATCATCTATCTTTACGTAAAAGCGTAAAGTGGCGTTTTACTCTCAAATTCGTATTTCGTCAGATTCAAGAAGGTCGGCTTCGCTAGTACGTGTTATATGTATTATGTGTGTACATGTGTATATTATATACGCGTTCAAAACGAACGGCTTTGTCAATTCTCGAAATTTACGTTTTCAAAAAAGAATATCGTATCAGCGATCGTGCATTGCAACGTACTTTGCAAAGTAATCGTAAGCGTTCGTACGCTAATCATAAGTCGTTTATGAGACTCCAATGATTATAAAATCATATTACATGTATCCGTGAAACGTATGATTTACAAACGCTCGTCGTGACAAATACATTAAGCAAATGTTGATTACTTCGCATATGCTTCGCGTAAAACAGTCCAATTATTTTCCACATATGCTCGGCGCACATCGAAGCTGACATTATTAGTTATAATTCATTTCTGTTATTCATATATATACGTTATATATCTTTTTTTCCTGTTCCTACACGCAACTCAGGAAACTGAGAGCTTCGGAAATGTAGGAGAACATGGGACTCACTTTTCCTTTTTTTTTTCTTTTCAGCAAAATTTATCCGCGGATGTCATTTTCTTAACATGCCATTTAAAGCACTTCCGTCTGTCTTTCTTTTTATCCCTCTTTCTCTCACTCTCTTTCTCTCTCTCTTTCTCACAGGATCTTGCTCCTTTAACTATTCTCAGACTCGTTAACTGTCATTTTACTCAAATTATATAAAGTTTCTCATTGTCCTAATGCATTTTACGCAATAACAAATCTACAAAAATATAACATTTTATCTTATCACCATATCTCATTATATTATCTCAATAAATGGTTTCCTCTTTTTACTCGCTTTAATCATTTTCATACACATGTCCTAAACATGTGCCTGCCTCGTCTTCATTACTTATTTTAATAATCGTGTTCTGTCGTGCTGTCTTGTTATTTCGCTGTTATATATCATTTCTATTGATAAAAGAACCCTTGTTTTTATCTCTTTTAAACTCCGATGATCTTTGGTAGAAAGTCATTTAGACTATTCTACACATAAATAGCATATTTTTAACATAATCATCTCCTATTCCGATGCGTAATAAATACATACGCACCTGAATTCTATATATACACCATATCAATCACACTGCGTCACTTATAAAGCAACTGTTCATATGTACAATTAAACGAAGAATATTTCTGGGAATATGCTACACTAGGTATGCACAGGAAAGCTCGATTTTTTAATCGTAATAAAATTAATTCATTTTTCAAATATTTAACAATCAATTTGACACATTTTTAACAAATTATTAGCAATTTTTGTCAAACTAAAATATTGAAATTGATATTTATATATATAATATATAAACAATATTTATATTATAATAATATTGTAATGCACATAATATATTGTCAATATAAATTTAATAGACTAAATATTTCTAACAAATTGGTCTAACAAATTGTAGCACATGCTAATGTAGCATATTTTCCAAACAATATGAGGCATATCGTAAGAATTACTTCTCAACAAACACTTTTATATTAAATATCCTTACGATATGCTTCAAGTCTGTTATTAGATGGAAACATTATCGTATCTAAACCTCAAATTCCATTCAGGAAACCCGTTCACACAATTCTCCAACGCAAATAAATATATGATTTAGATCACGTACACACATGTACATACGGTGAACATACCCGTATGTATACGTGTCTATAACGATGTAATATGCCACGTGTATGTACATCATTATCGTGGCTTTCGCATTTTCTCTCTCTCTCTCTCTCTCTCTCTCTCTCTCTCTTCACTCTTCTATTTCTTTCTTTCTCTCTTTCTTTCTCCCATTCGCTCGCTTTCTTTCTTTCTTTCGCTTTCTTTCTCATTCGTTCTTGTAATTACATATACTCTATATTAACAATTTCTCTCATATATTCATACTCTCAGGTACAATACATTCACACACTTTACACAGGCACAACTTACGTATAATATACTGCATGAGAATTCTAATCTAAATAATATATGTATATATATATAAATATATATTTTACCTATATGAAAAGCATCAGTCTCCATATGCTAATGACTGTCTCAGTGTCCCATCTGACATCATTCTTATCTACAAAAATCAATTAAATGTTATCGTGTATAATATGGCGTGTATGCGTGTCTACGTGTCAGACTACTTCCTTTGTCAATCAGATCGAATCACTGAGATACATCACAGCGAGCATTTCATATAATACCGGAAAATATATATTTTCGTGTAAAAAAAATAATCACACTTCTTAAGAATTAAATACTTATAGCAGCTGAGACGATTTGTTCTGAGTAGTAAAATTAGCGCATGCATACACTAATCAGTCGAGTTCCATTCCATGGTAATGCGAGCAAAATTAGCTCGCATCGTTTTTAGCACAAGCACGATTTTTTGTCTTTCTATCTTATACAGAGTGGTACGTTTGGCAGTGAGGACATCATATATCGCATACGTCAAGAACGGGTACAATCCTTACATCGTGCCGCGTGCTATCGAGACACTGCAAGTAAAGATTTCTTGTCTCCTATTATTAGATCAATATTTTGGACCCATCAGAGCTTTAGAACTATTGTGCACATAACATTTAGAATACGATCAGATAGCTTTCAAATAGCTACCAATAATTAGAAGATGAAACTATTTTGTCCGAAATAATATATTAATTTTTTATTAGCTATTAGATTTTTATATCAGCTAATTTAGTATATTTAATTTAAAAAATTTATGTCACAGTCTCTAATTTAGTATATTTAAAAAAGCAGATAATTGCAATAAATTTCAAATCGTTCTAAGTCAAGGTAACTGTTATTGATTATAAATCTAATGTTCTGATATTAAATTTTAATAAATAGAGCATCTAAAGAAATCTAATTAGGATAATTATGTTTTTGATTATCCGCATAATCTGCGGATACCGTATACATATTTTCTCGAAAAGTTTATCTACCAAAATTTTGATGGAAAACTAGTGTAAAATATCTTTTACTAATAAATTTATAATAATTAATAATTTAATAATATTAAATTTGATAATTAAAGAATTATCCCAAAACCTTTGTATAACAATTTCGAAGATTGATGTTCCAAATGTTACTGGTACACAATTGCTCAGAATATATAAGTAGATTGTTAACAGTCTTGAGTCATAATTTGGGAGTGGTTGCAGTCATTTTTCGAGAAGTTTTTCTTTTAATATCTAATTTTCCGTGGCAACAGCAGTAGCGAGCGGTGCATCGCCCTGCCCCTTTTCCATACCCTTACCATTCTCCACTGCATCATCAAACTGACCTGGTACTGGCAGTGCGTCTTTTGTTAGTAGTGCACGAGCATTATCGATTTGAGTTTCGCTAAAAAAAGAATGTAGAATTATATAAGTTATTTTATATATACCGGGTGTCCCATAAAGACCCGAACAACGCTTAAGAGGAAATTCCTGAGATCATTTTGAGACGATAAATGTGAAGATCAATAAATGATTATAAGACATGTTGGCATATGCAAAAAAACTTCAAACACTTACTTATAATCTGTGATTCCATCAATACCACGGCTCTTGGTATCCTTTTTCTCTGTTTCCTTGGTTTTCTTAACAGTAGTTTTCTTTTTGCTCGACATCTAAATGATTAATAAAAATGTGTTTAAGATTTCTATATATTGTTATCAAGAAAATTATCCGAATTATACTTTTCTCCGATTTTGATAAGATTTAAATATATACATAATTATATATGTCTTTTCTATTTATAAATATTTTTCTTATCTTATATGTATTCAGAAATACGATCGCCTTACGTTTACATTATGTTTATATGTGTATGTATTTTGAATTAATTGTTATTTCACTAAGTTTATAAACTTTACTTAACATATAAACGTTATCAATTTAAGCAATTGTCCGATAAATAATAGTTATTCCAAATTCGTTCTGAGTTTCCATCACCTCCGATATTTTTTTTCATTCATATACCTACAAGATATTTTTACCTTCATTTGAGTCTTCTTGCCACGTCCAGCAATCGGAGCACGGGTAGCTCCGCGTGTTTGAAATGTTGGTCGGTTTATCGGATTAAATCCACGTGGAAGACCGTATTTAATTCCACCAATAGAAGTTACCTACAAAAACACAATTTATCTAAATTGTGATACGAAATTCTTGTTATCTAAATAAAATATTATTGTGACGTATTCTAAACATGATTTATTATGTTTCTTAATAAGTTTCTAATAATTTCTTATTAGAGTTATTTCTTATTTAAGTCAATGCTTCAGAAGATGAGCCTAGAATTCAAAAGAGGAAAGTGTATGAAAGTTTACATGAATATAGATTGTTTGAACTTTATTTTTCGAGTTATATTAAAAAGAAAACTCTAAATGCTCGTTTTCCGCACGCTGCGGCATATTTCGATATGATCTAATGTAACGCAGACAGATCAATGTAATAATATATTTAAAACTATAATATATATAATTTTAAGATGTTGCACGTGCAATATCATTTTTCATTTTAAATTACGTTTTAAAAGATATATTTATGTAAACTTATCGTTTTTCCAATTAAATAAAATTTAAATAAGAGTTATAACACGTGTCTTTTAACATCATCACAAAATCATTAAAATTATTTATGAGAAGGATATATTTAAACAAAAGATAACGCGAATTCTAAAATTAATGCAAAAAGGATAAACTGAATTACAGTAAAATTGGAAATTCAAATTCAAATTTCAAAAGGGTAAGAGTTCTTAGAAAGATATGCTCTACAGAACATAAAACCTTATTTCTTATTAATAATTGTGATGATAAAAATTATTTTATTTAATCCTATTATATTATATTATTATATATATTATATTTTTTTTAATCCAAATAATTTTTATGTACACAATTGTGTAATCACATTTACGGTCTTAAAAACTTCTTTGTTAAATATTGTTAATATTTAGCTCTTTATTAAGAGTTTCCAAAAAATAAAGCACATGTGTGCACATGCTTTTACCATGTTTTATATATGTATATATACCATATTTTTTTTTTAATTACGCCATAAAGTGTTTCACAAACCTTACTTTTAGTTTTTAATAATAGCAAATACAAATTATCACATATCAACAAAAGTTTTCAACAAATATAATGTTAAATAATTAACAAAGACACATATGTGTGACTTGAATTATTATAAAAACAGTAAACAGAAAAGAATATTATAATAAATATTCTCAAATAGAAAGTTCACTTTTAAAAATAGATATGTCGTTTTTATTTATGTTTTACAATTATTAATTATGTGTAATTTTACGAATATTATATTTCATTACATATTACTCAGCTATTTAAATACATGCTTTAGAAATACATGCTTTAACTACTTTGTAAAGAGAAAAAAAATATGTATACATATATATGTTACCTAAAAAGAATACATATAAAAGGAACATCAGTTAAAATACTCTGAATTAAAATATATAGAAACCTTTATTTTAACAGTGTCCATATTACATATAAAAAAACATGCGATAATACAAAACCGCAATGCTACAAAAAAAAACATCATGTAAATATAATGTCAAAATAATTTCCTTTTCATCCTAATGATGTAATAAAGTAACACACACAATGAGGATAAATTAACTATCCTCCGCTTAATATACATTCTCAAGTACATGATTCCAGATTTATTTCCATGATGTATCGAACGTCTACATATAAAAACTATATAAAAAACTGTGTAAGCAAGTAACTCTGCATTAAATTGATTTACGTGATGTCCCTCCTAAATGCACGCATTATCCGATCGCACCAGCGACGTTAAATAGTGAAAGCGGACTACTCAATATCTCGAACGTTCCCCTAAAATCTGTCCAGAATATCGTCATCGTGTGCTTCTTACTCCATATACACGCAACGATATCGAGCCATCGTTATGAAATTACTTGCAATCACATACCCTATTGAGATCTATTATACCTTACCTGCGGTGGAATCCGTCCGCGAGGGTGTCCTTGCAAGGGTTGCGGCAATCGACCGGGTTGTCCATAATTTGGGCCCCATTGACCTACTACAACACCAGCGATTTCAAGTTGACCACCACGAGAAGGGATTGGGCGACGCATCAAACCACGTTGCGGTAATGTGCCGCTGCCACGACCGCGCATCAATCCGTCATTAATAGTACAATTAGCAGGCAAAATATTGGAGGGAACTGATACACGAATACCTGTAATAATATTAAATAAGATTATTATACAGATATATAACGAATAGATAAAAATTATGTATTCTTAACATATGTAGAAAAATTAAAATGCTACATATTAATTTTTGTTATATAGAAGAATATTAGTTCTTCATAAATATAGAATATAGAAGAATATTAGTATTTCATAAATAAGATTATTAGTTTTTATTATATTTATTAGTTATATATTAAATTTATATATATTTAACAATTTGATAATAACAAATATGTTTCTTTATAGAATGTTAATTAATTTTCTGTGTAATATTTGCATTTGAATACTATTCTCAAAAATATATGTAATCTTTGTTTTGTGATGTAATCGATATATCATAATCGTTTCTTAACAACTTTAATATTTTCGCAGCAATTTTCAATTTTATACAAAAAGTATGAATTGCGTTTGTTTATCCGGATATTTTATCGCAGTTTTGAGATTCATAGGGTCATATTGATGAACCCCATGAAGCAATATTAGCTGCTTTTGCTTTACTTCCATCCGAAAACATCCTATTACGAAAGATCATAGGATGCTAAGGAAACTGGAAGAGTTATTAATAAAAAAAAATAAACATAAGATAAAATAATTATCAAAATTCGGGCATTTTATCTATCAAATAAACTATACCAATTAAATTATACTACCAACTAAGCTATAAAAGTTGTTATATTAACTCTTTGTCCCTTTTTCTCTCAATTATAATAGCTAATGTTGTTAACAGCTTATGTGATAACATCAAATCATTAAATATCATTAAAAATATTACACTAATTAAATTAAGCAAATGTAACTAAATGGGATATAATAGAGTAATGTATAATTAACGCAGTGTTTTTCATAATTAATATTTTAAAGGCTATTATTTTAATTAGAAATTTATTAATTAGAAATTATTAGAAACTTATTAAGAAACTGACAAAAATCTCGAAAAACTCCAATTAAAGACAGATAAATAAAGAAGAAGAAAACATGTATAGCTAAAAGGAATGTAATATACCTGGCGTGACAGGTAAAGGCGGTCGCGCAAACACGACGTTAATTCCCTCGAGTATAGCTTTTCTCATTCTCTCGACCTTTACAACGCGGTCAATATGACCGCTGCATAATTCCAACAAGTTCTTGGCAATAGTAGCACGAGCCAGCGTATGATGGAACAATTTGCCATCAAAGTAAAGCCAGGGGCAGCACATTAACCATGGAATCGGCGCGCCACATGCATCATTCGCTAATAATGCAGTCTCAACACCAGCCATGAACAAAGTAGCCAGTTGTACACCGCGCGATGTCACTAATGGAAGCTGTATACAAATGACACGTTAAATGACCTATTAAAGTATTTAATCATTGCCTAAAATAATAGCTGTATTGTAAGAATTATACATTTTCATTTTACCTGTAAATCTTGCAAATACTGAGCATTCATAAGCTCCGGTGAAAAAGCTTGCGCGATGAAAGCGTCTAACTCCTGACGGCGCAAGATCTTTATTTTATCAGAAAAAGACATAATATATCTGCGAAAGGAACAATTAGAAAAACACTTATTGATCGAATCATGTTCAATTAATTAAAAAAAGAAATCTGATAAAAATAATCATGATCAATATTCACCTTAAAACACAGGCCATAACCAGCAGATGTTGCGGTACATACGAGGTATTTAACATTAGAGGTGTGTCTGATCTCATACAAGTCAGGAAACCCCTAAGCCTTCGCCTCTTATCATCTATAACTGTGCTGAAGAACAGGAAATTTTATCAGTTTATAAAAATTACATGAGTCTACAGAAAGTTTTAATTCTATAATCGATCCACGATGTTATGTATATGCAGTTTAATTAAGATAAAATCGCTTACCCAAACCATAAACGTTGAATCGTAGGCACGCCCCAGCCAATCTGCTCTGCTTTCACCAATTCAGGAGTCTGATATTGATTGGACTTGGACCATACCCATTCTTTTATTATTACATCCGGTATTTCGATCTTTTCGCTATCTGTCAAATAAATTTGCAAAATTTAATAGAGAAAATATGAATTTTCTATTATTTGTAAAACGTCATACTTACCACCTTTTTCTTTACTCTTCGTAGCTAGATACATCCGATGATGGAGATTAAACAAAATTGCATATACCATTTGTCGAATTGGTCTATAAATGACATGAATAGAAGGAAATTCACGGTGGTTTTCGTCTTCCAGGAGGACCGGCAATTTGATTTCACCAGCGATGAGAATTTGATAAATGTACGGTGACATGAGCCCCTTCTGGTGACGTTCCGAAGCGGTGCGCATAACTTCTGGTGATGTTGTAGGAATATTAGTTTTCTCCAGCTGTCTCGCAGAATCGGCTGTTGCATGGGATGGCGATGTCGCCGAGGAGCTACTACTCGAACTTGACGAGCTTATCAAGAGATTGTGAGTACCGTTGATAGCATGTCCATCGCCTGTTTCAAAAATTCCAGACGTTTAAGATAGAATACCAATAAATCGTCAAAAGCCGTCGATTTTTAGCCGGCATACTTTGCTCTTCCTCTGTGCGTATGGCATCGGCATCTCCATGGCCCTGAATACCAGGTGGATCGATCACAATTTGCGGCGCCGTCTTTGCGTTAGCTGTTGCCTGTTTGTACGCGTTCAAACTTTCACGTTCGCTCTCCAAAGTTTCAGAGGCAAATCTCGACGTTTCCAAATTAGAGTCAACTTCCGAGGCTGATGGTGTGTCGGACAAACTCGACTGAGTCTGTGTGCTCGGTTTGGAATCTAGTTTATGGACTGAAAAAGATCGGTATATTTTATTTTCAATTTATTAACTATGTGAAAACTAAAATTAACAACACAGATATATGTATATGCAATTACCATCTCCTTCTATGTTCAGTTTCTAGAATTTTATCTTGAAAATGCTAAAACATTTACTTTTCTTATATTAAAGATTAATATTTTTAAATAAAAAATTCTTTGATAGTACATCCCAATTTTTAAATATATTGAATTTGTTTGGTAATAAAATATTTGGAAAATGTTTTTAATATCGAGCGCGAGCGTGGCATGGCAGACAGCGCACTGATCTATCATGCCAGAGGTCCCGAGTTCGATCCCAGTAGGAACCAAAATATTTACGCTTGTGTCTCCTCTCGAAAAAGGCCGGCAACCTCTCGAAAGTATCTTTGCCCACAGAAACACCTCTCGAAAAATCCGCCGTTTGGAACCGGCATTACAACTGTAGATCCCATATGCTCGTGGCAATTGAATAATCAGCGTGCGCACCACAAGCATATGAGAGAGATGCAACACAAAGGCCTAATGTAAGAAGTTTTTAATATCAAAAAGCCTCACCTTTTGTTGGTTTCACAGGTTTGTAATGTAAAAATCCTTCTTTTGTTCCGTTTAAATAATATTGAACAGATTGTCTTAATTTCGAACACCTTGGATCAGAGACGGAACCGAACACCTTTTGTGAAACCACATCCAATTCTGCAGATGGAAGTTCCTTGACAAAATTCGCAATTATTTTAATCATTTGTTCAACGCTTGTCTTATTTAGCACATTGGTACTAATATTATTATTTTTGTAGAAGTCGGCCAAGTCGTTTTCGGTCAATATGTAATTTCCAAGTAAAGCTGCCAATATACAGAGCCTGTCGGATGGTATGTTGAGAGCTCTAGTGAGTTCAGAAAGCATATATTCTTTTGTATCGAGAGAACCCTGTTATGAAAAAAATATAATATGTTACAAACGGTAAATTATCGTCACATAAAATACTGATTTCTATTACTAAAAAACACATACCTTGTACGTAAGTTTTAATTGTTCGGATGAGAAGTAGCGTGGAGGATCAAATGCAGCATATTCTGCATCATCAGCTATGAGTCCGTTGTAATTATTCTCACGACAGTAAGCAATGACTTCTTGATGATGATCATCCATGCTACATAACTGTTAAAATATTAATAATGTTAATTATGTAATATTTTATAAATTTTAAAAATTATTGTACGCAACAATTAAAATATTACTTTCTCTTTTCTTGTGCATTTTAATTAAATTTTAAAATTTTAACTGTAACTACAAAGATAAAAAACAGAAAGTAATGTTTATTAACTTACGACTGTGACATTCAGATGCCTGAGAGCCATACGTAAACTGGTCCTTAAACATACAGGAGGAGTCCACCAGATTTTCGGTGGTGGCGTACCTTTCGTTGTTATATGTTTCAAGACCTAAACATTTCAGAAAGACATCTTTAAAAATTTTAATTGTCATTCGCAATTAATCTGAAAGAATATCTGTATGACGAACTTACGTTGTTAACTTTAGCGCGTACTTGCAACTGATGTTGCACCCAATCTGGTCTTCGAAGAGGTTCAAAACATCCATTAAAGAACACAGCTACCTCCAATCCTGACATTTCCATTGCTTGTATAAGAACAGCGAGAAATTGGAGCATACGATTCCATTGTCCACCACAAGCCCAATCTGTATCAAAGTAACAATAGTATTAATAATCAAATTATCTCTGTTCAAGACAAAAATAAAATGAATTTTAAAATTATACAGTAATACATAAAATTTGCCTTGTCAAAATTAAATTTATTTATGTTTATATCATTATATATATTTTTATTATTTACCTGAGAAGAATCCTCCATACAATCGATCCAAACAACATTCTCCATCGAGAACTAGTCTTAATTTACCGAAATTGTGTATTTGCTGTCCTTTAATCACACGATTGCGTTGAGATTTTTGAGCGACTATACGAGCTATTTTCAACAAGTCCACAGGTACAGATCCCCCTTGTACACAATTGCCGTCCAGGAAAGTTTGCAAGTCTTGAATGCCCATGTTTCTAATATTCCCGAAATGTATTCCGGTCACGAGTCACTTTAAGTTTGCTTCAATTTTTTCTTTATGTACACAATAGTTTTACTATCTTTTATAAGTTGCTTATTTTTGTCTTAAGACCAACAATGTATTTGCTCTTTTATGATCAATATATTTTTGAAATATTTTAAGACATGAAGAAACCTAATTCCAATTTCAAAAGTTTCAATCTGCAAAAGAGAAAAGCCGGTAATGTACTCTCAAACGCAATATCAATATAAGCTTGTAAATATTACTATCATTTTCATTAAGCAAAATATTAGCTATCTGCTGGTGATTTGTCAACAGATTTCACAGTCGCAAACCGAGCAGAATTTGTTGTTTCGTAACCATCAAAATAAAAACACTTATGCCAATTTTCACCAATGATAATTTAACTTTAATCTTGGTTTAACTAACTCTTTATTTTTTCTAGTTTTAAGAAGTAGGAAAAAATTAAGAATAAGCTGAATCGAGATTAAAATTAATCTACATTGGTGGAAATGGATATTAGGCTGGTTTCCTTTTAAAAAAAACAAACATTATTCTACTCTTCTTGACATTCAATAATAAAGATAGAACATGTTCGTGTAGACTGCGTCTCTTAAAAAGAAAGCAGCCATATCTTAGTACCCATAATAATTTTTTGGGCCTTTATTACACACAATAAGTCGTTCGTCCTTTTCTAATATCATCAGAAAGTATTTATAAGGTTGCATATTTAAAAAATGTATAAAATGTTACAACTAATTACTTGGTGCTCCAAGTATTAATAAAAAGCGTAAGATATGAATAACTCAATTGTGTATACTTAGAATTAACTACAAAACAGTAGATTCTGCTTGATTTCTGTAATCGATCGATCAATTACGCTAACAGATTTTGTTATATTTTTGCTAACATTCTGTCTGCAAGATTTGTAACAGATACTTTGTTTCTCACAGATTTTATCATGGGATACATGCAGTCTCTCGCAACGACCGTGACCAAGTTAGTTCTATCACAGTCAGCTAATAAACAATGACTCCATTTGCTTAACACTTCCGTTTTACAAGTATTTACAAATGAAAAGAGGGAGAACTAAAGCGACACAATTCATTTTGTACGTTGCTTCGTAAGTTGCGTCCCTCTACCCCTCTCCACGTCCCCGCCCCACCCTTTCCCGCTCCTTTCCTTCTCAAACGAGATGACAAGCCCGACGATGAATTTCCGTTTCGTGTCCTGTGGACCGTTTCGTTGCGGAGCGTCGCGGAGAACGTTGGAGAACGCGCAGTGTTCGGAATTACGAGGAACCAGTCGGCGCCATTTACTTTGTTTACGCGCACGTCGAGACGTCGATGTTAGCCGCGTTCACGCCGGCTGGCCTCTCGCAAGGACCGGTCCCATGATGGTGGGATGGGCCCAGCCCCCCGTGGATGGGGACCGTTATCGTTAACAATCGGATACAAACCCCGAATCGGAAGCGAGAAGTATCGGACGATACGAGCGACCGGTTAACGGACGAATCGGAGCAGTTGTCTTGGCATTGGTCGGCGGAGTATCGCGGTCGCGCTTGATCGCGAAAAGCGGCTCCTTCGCGTTACGGAGTACGCGGGACGTGCGCTGATACCGGGTTCTCACGGCCGCGCAAACACGTCCGGATGATCCGCGCGTGCCGCCGCGACGTGCCGCGTACTTACGTTAAATTAGCGATAATCATCGTGGCCCCAAAGAAACACAAAACACACGGGCTTTCGGAGTTGGATGACGTCGGAATCGAAAACGGAAATGACCACCCCGGTACCGGTGGCGCGCGCGGCGACCGCCCGGCACGTCGCGCAATCCGACGCTCCGATTGGCCAGCCCGTGGCGTCCCCTTACGTCACAACCCGGTCTCGACCAGCCGGCGACCATGGCCGGCCGGAACTGCGCGACGCGCCATTGTTTCGAAACACAAAGCGTTCTCGTTTCTCATTCTTTCTCCGAGAAAATTATTCACCGCAAATTGTCGACCAATACTTTATCGCATATTTTTTTTCGAAGCAGCTATTTTTTCTGTACCAACTGATTCATTTTGTTATTAAACGTACACGATAAAATTTTGTACTTTTGTATATACATATATTTTATAAACTTGTGTCTAGATATTAAATATTTAATAACGTTTACTTTTAATATTTTTTTGAAGTTTAATAAAATAACTTTAAAAAATACAATTAATTACTGAGACAAGATGTCTAATTTTCATGACTTTTAAATTATTATGTACTTATTATTATTATTATTATACATTATAATAATATATGAATTTATATATGACTCAATCAATGTTTTACAAAAAACGTTTAATTTTCCATAATTTTTAAGTTGCCATTATTTATTAATATCTTTTTGAACATTTAATAACTTTCAAAAATATAATTTATGACTCAATCAATGTTGTATAAGAGATAGTAAGTTTTTCTTTTTTGTACTTTTGTACATTCATATAATAATATTTTATAAATGTATGTCTGATATCAATATCTTTTTTAACATTTAATAAAATATCTTTGAAAGATACTATTTAATTATTGAACTTACAACTCATCCGATATTGTACGAGATCTCCAATTTCCATTAAAAAATTTTATCTAAATTATTTATATTAATATATTGTAATTTTATTTTTATTTATATTCCTTTGAAATTTTAAATAATTGTATTTTTACATAAAGGATATTTTAATAAATTTTCTTTTTTATTCTCTCTGAACTCAATAATCTAAACTTAAAGTACGTAATTACTTTGACTTTTAAATATTAATGAAATACAGATCATATCAATATATAGTAGATATACTTCATTTTAATATAATTTCTGTAAGTTTCATGTACAAATACATTCACACATATCACAAACATACCATACGTCAGTAACGCTCAGTCAATGCTCTTTTCACGTTACTAAAAAGATATGGAAGATCAAAATGAAAAATATTGTAATAAAGTATTTAAATCGCTTCAAAATCCACAATTTAACTGGTATCAATAACAGACATTATCAAATGCCTAGGATGACAATATTGCGATTAATGCAAATTCGTATAGAAAAAGAATTAATACATTTTGCCTTCAGTTCAACATCCGCAACATACGAAAATTTCTATGATATCAGAAGAATCAACAAACTTATTAAGTTGTACAATCTAAATTGTTTACAAACTTGCGATAATGAAGATCACCTCCTTGGGAGAATTCGAAGTAACTATACATTGTATAGCTACGCTTCTAGAACAAGTCTTTTGAATATCGTTTTACATTCCTCTCTATTATTACAATTCATCGTGTTTTTCGTCTTCTTCCTCTTCGTCTTCCTTCTTCTCGTCATCAGAATCCACATCTAACACCTTCTCGCTGTTTGCCAATTCCTCGTCCTGCAATTCCTCCTCCTCGGGGACTTCGTCCAAGGAGATACCTAAATTCTTCCTCATTAATTGTTCCACGCTATCCGCAAAACTAGCGGTTTCTCGTAACATGTAGCCCGATCGCAAAGTTGCTGTACGGAACATCATCAGGGCGATGTCTTTAGCCGTCTGATCGGCCGAGTCAACCTCGACTCTGCGTAGCAGTTCTCGGATCAGTGGATGCCTTGGGTTGATCTCCAAAGTCTTCTTCTGGTTCAGATAATAACTCTTTTGTGGATCATCGGACTTCTGGTGTGCGTTCGAGATCGCCAAACGTTCCATATTGCCGGTCCAGCCAAACATACTGGCGACCAAAGCACAGGGAGAATCAGTCAGACGCTCAGACACTTGTGCCTTGCTGATGTGATCCTTCAGGCTGTCGCTCAGCCACTTGACTAGAGGCTCAAACGTCGTCTTCAATTGTTCCATTCGGTCCTTCGCTCGCTCGCCCTCATCTAGTGAGAAACCTTCCTTTGCTACATTTTGGAACTTTTTACCATCGAACTCCGGCAATGCCGATATCGCGTACTCATCCACTGCCTCCGTCAGATACAACACCTCATAGCCCTTTTTGTCCAGCCGTTCGACGAATGGCGATTTCTTCACCTCGTCCTCGGATGCACCAGCAATGTAGTAGATATGCTGTTGATTGGGCTTCATGCGGGATACATATTCGGACAGGGAGGTCATTTCCTTCTGCGTCGACGAGTGGAATTGCAAGATCTTGGACAGTCTCGCACGATTTTGAGGATCCTCGATTATGCCTAACTTGATATTTGTGCTAAATTCCTTCCAGAACGTCTGGGAATCCTCTTTGGGAATCTTCTTGATCATGTCTAATACCTTCCTGATGAGTTTTTTCTTGATAATCTTGATCAATTTGTGCTGCTGGAGATTCTCGCGCGAAACGTTGAGCGGTAGATCATCGCTGTCCACAATACCCCGAATGAAAGATAGATAATTCGGCATCATGTCGGTGAACTTGTCAGTAATGAAGACTCGCCTGACATACAATTTGATGTTGTCAGACTTTGTACCGTAACGATTAAAGCTGTCACTCGGCTGAACCTTCGGGATATACAAGACAGACTTGAATGTGACTTCACCCTCCGCAATGAAATGTGTCTTCGCTAGAGGTTCCTGATTATCCTTGGTGAGTGTTTTGTAAAATTCAATATACTCCTTTTCGTCAACTTCGTTTGGCTTCAGCGTCCAAATTGGTTTCGAGTCGTTCAACAATTCCCAATCCCATACAGTCTTGTCAACTTTCTTAGATTTCTTCTCATCCGCATCCTCTTCCACCTTAGCGTCATCCTCCTCATCCTCCTTGTCTGAATCGGTGTCCTCATCTTTCTCAGCATCCTTTTTCGCAGGTTTATCTTCTTCCACTTCTTCCGCGTCGACTTGTATAACTTTGCTATTCCACAAATATATAGGGAAATTGATAAACTGCGAATATTTCTTCACTAAGGTCTTTATCGTATCTGGTTCTAAGAAATCCGATGCTTCTTCTTTCAAATGTAAGCTATAAATATTTTAAAAAATTGCAATATTAATAAGATTAATTGTACAACGTAATAGAAAATAAGAATATGTATCGTTGGGCTTCAAGAAACTTTTTGAAACTTCCTAATTTGTTAAAAAGAATTGTACAACATACCTTACAGTCGTTCCTCTCTTCAAGGTATCTCCCCGAGGATCTTCAACAATGCTGAAGTTGGAGCTATCAGATTCCCAGATATACTGTTTATCGTCGTTATGCTTGCTGGTGACGACGACGACATTTGCAACCAAATACGCGGAATAAAAGCCCACACCAAACTGACCGATCATATCGTTCATATCCTGAGCATTAGTGACGTCCTGCATTTTTCCTAGAAATTCTGCTGTGCCAGATTTTGCGATGGTTCCAAGATTGTTTACTAGATCTTGCTTCGTCATACCGATACCAGAATCCATTATGTGCAGTAATCTGTTCTCCTTGTCTGCTTTTATTCTGATAGCCAATTCGCTATTTGTGTCCAGGACACCTTTATCAGTGAGAGATAATAACCTAATTTTATCCAATGCATCAGATGCATTCGAGATCAATTCTCTGAGATAGATCTCTTTGTTACGATAGAGAGAATTGATAATAAGTTTCATCATGCGATTAACTTCAGTCTGGAATGCAAACTTCTCAGCCCTATCTCTTAGTTCCTTTATTTGAGCGGTATTTAAACCATCAATCTTTATCGCTTCCTCCTCTCTTTGTACTGCTTCATGATCTGCAATAGAATTTAAATGTCAATTAAATGTATAATACAATAATTAATGTTCTTAGAAATAATAAGGCCAAATTTCATATAAGATTAATTGTTGATAAAGAAAATTATATTTATCAAATATAAATGAATAAATAAAAGGACTTATTTCACTCTTTTTTTGAACAGAAGATTCAATACTTAATAAATTTATAACAGATATGACAGATTATGCATACAAATTCAAAGTTAAAAATTGAACAAATCATAATCATAAAAGAAATTCCACTTTTGTATGAAATAAACCTGCACTTTTCTAAATTCTATTACAACATTTGAATAATTTCGCTACACATAAACTTCAACGAACTCCTCCCACCTGTTACAACACTACTAACTTTCTTTTAAAAATTATAGAATAATTATAAACAAAACGATTTTCTGTTCAATTAAACTGCAAGATAACAACCTGTTCGCGATGCATCACGGCTAGCTCCAAGATCGTCCTCCACGGTACCGGTGTTCTCTTCGACCTCATCCTCGGCCCGGACGAATCCTAAAGAGCAAGCAAGCGCAATAAATGATCAATAGGTAGAGTTTTCTCATCGTCGCCGCGTCGTGAAGGACCGTGAACGAGAAAAGAATCACCAACGAACTCGCACGCTGCCACCGCAACACTCCACTGTTTTTTCACCGACTGTCACGAAACAGCCGTGACGACGACGCGATATATGCGACGGTGCGGGGCGGCGATCCAATCGCGTCGAACCACGCAGCACGTGCTGGCCAATGACGGGCGCACCCGATAGCAGCCCCGTACAAATGGCGTCGCGCGATTGGCTGATTGACTTCAGCCGTACACATGTCTCTCATCCCGTTTCTAGAAGACTCACTCGCTGGATTCCGCCACGCAGACTCTGGCGACGTATGCAGAATTATTACAATCGGAAATTGAATTATCAGTAATTGAGCGGATGCTACGGAAAACATCGTACATCGCCGGCTAAATTGAAAATTGAAATCGGGCTATTTTCAGTCCCGGAGACTCCGGCCGGTTACGTTAACGGCTTACCGGTAAATATTTATCACATTGAGATGACACATGAATGTTCTGCAAGGAACATGTTTATTTTGATTGTATCTGCCGCTCTTATGATTTTAATGAGACACAACGATCAGTATTTAGCAATCTGTTATCGTTGGCAATATCTATAATTGGTTTCTGTCAATGTAAATTGTTGATAAAGAATAGAATAGTTTGCTTATCGCTGAGAAAATTCACCTGATAAAACAGAAATGTTTCCTTATCAGTAGTTAATAAGCGAGCAATCTTGAACAAAAAAATGCAAACTATTTTTTCGAGTGTCGATAATTGCGATTGATAAAACAGATTTTATACCTCTTTTTACTAATTTCCCTTGAAATCAATTTTTTACTTCGAATATAGTGATAGACATATCTCATTAAGAAAAGAGTCTCATCAAGTTAAAAAAATTAAGTATTTTTAGAATTTTTTTTTTAAAGAAAGCTGTTCAAACGTTCTTAAACGAAGTTTTAACACATAAAAGACATATGTTTCATAATTATCTTTAAATTTTGCATTTATATTGAACTCCTCTCGCTATTATGGGAGCGATCCATTTTTTGCATTGAGGCATTTTTTGATTGATAAATTCATAAAGTTTTTTTAATGTGATACGCGCTTTGTAAACATCTCCAAGATTTTCTGAAAAAGATTAGAATGCTATCTTATACGTATATTTTTTACAAGATTTTTTTAAAAGTACGTACAGCTATAGCAGACTATTTTTATTGACTATATAGACTACAACAACATTTATCGATTACAATATGGCGTAGCGAGAGAGAGAGAGAGAGAGAGAGAGAGAGAGAGAGAGAGAG
>NW_017257468.1:242498-279922 GCF_001594055.1 Mycetomoellerius zeteki | reverse complement strand
AGGAATGCCTCTATTTTTATAACAAATTTATTCTCAAAATTTGATCAAGTTCCTATATTATGTCAAATGACTGGAGAACCTCCTTAAACGTGGCCTGTAATAATAATAAATATACTGTGTTAAAGTTTGGCAATTTGAATATTTTCAATATTTCAAAATTACAATGACACACAATTAAGGCGAAGTTTTATGAAAAGTAGGATGAGATAAGAACTATAGGAGTTATATTTAATAAATCGATATAGTGATGTAATCTTGTATATAGCAACGAACGAAAATATTAGCACAATTTTACAATGTTGTAAAATGGGCTGTATCTTTGAAGAAGAAAAATAGCAATAAGATATTAATTTTTATAGAAACTTTCATTTGATATATTTTTATATAATTATCAGAAATAGATTACTAATTAAAAGTTATGTAAATGTTAAATTATTGACATAATTGTAAGTAGTTTCGATTTCTCTTTCGTGTTTTTCTTCTTTCATTTCCGCATTTCTTTCTTATTCTCAAGACTTTCAGCTTACTTTATATTCTCAAATGTCTGAAAGTGAATGTCTTAAATATGTAGTGATGTCATAATTTTGACGTTAAAGACGTCATTTTATTGTTAAAACGTCTTTTAGATATCTTCAAGATATCACAATATTCTTTACCTTCTTTACATATCTAATAAGCGTATCTAATAAGAAAATGGTTATCTTTCAACTTGCAGTTAATAAAGTATTCAGACAATATTGCTCTTAAGAAATATGTATTGTTTGTCTATTCTCACTGCATTGTTCGGATATATACAGTGTTTTCTTGATAAACTGTCGTTGTCAACTGACATTTGGCCACGTATGTTATTTTGTCGTGCTGTCCTACTGCTACATAGTTGTGAAATTGGTCTACGATCGTGCAAAAATAAATAAATGTAAAAGTTCAAGAACGTGGAACGCTACATAATATTGCGTACACATCACCGTTAGCTAGCAACTATGTTACGCGATGTGCTCTAGGTAGGATTGATCAAATATGTACGATAATTTCTTTACTTGCCGGACTTTCTGTTGCGAATGCTGTTTGGTCTCAGTTTATCATTGTAGAGTCTAAGTTTATCGATATCAATCTAGGTCTGTTAATAAAGAGGTCAAGATATTTTCGCATATCGGTAAAATAAACAATTAGGTGATAACCTAATGGGAATTTTCTTAATTAATTTCAAAGTCAAAGAAGCTCTATCTGAAATATTTTGTGATGCAAGATATTTTCGAAGATGTTGGAAAAAAATTTTAATCATAAAAAACTTTCAAAGGATGATTTATTTTTTAAATTGGAAATCGGACATATATTAAAAAATATATGTCCTCTGGATCTTATTGGGTAATATTATATTTCAAGAAAGAGTTGATGGATTATTTAGGTAACGTCTTCAGTAAATTTACTCAATCCATGTTAAACAGTTCGTGTTTGAATTTGCTCCAGTGAGACGCTCCTTGAATTTAAGAATCTATATCGATCGTACAAAACTTTCAAATTAATTATTTATAATAATATTCTGATAGATAATCAGAAATTTTCCTCAGTGATCTGACAAATAAATAATTAGTATAATAAGTATCTTTTTCAATGTAATGACTAAACCAAAGCGATCGACCGTAAATGACAATGACGACGATCCGGGCGATTATTTCCTCAACCCCGAGCGTTCTCCGATTCTTCTTCGACCTCGCCCCTCGAGGAAACAATCGGTATCGGCGATCGATCAATCAATTGGTCACGCTTGCAATCGGCGCGGTTTGCGAAGCGGATGCAATGGGCGTGTTGTGACAAATCGGTCGTTATGGATACATCGTGACGCTCCGAGGGCCCTGCAGTGTATAGTCTCTTCCCATACATCGTCCAGGGTGTGTACGTTATACGTAACGTGTGTCGTCGTTATTGTCACCGTCGTCGCGCTATAGGATGCTATAGGATTCGCGGTGAACCGCCATGTGGACGGACCGTCACTCGCCTTCCGGTCCTCTTGGAAAAAACGTCGCCGCTGCCTCCTCCGCTTCCTCTTGCGAGGAGTAAGCCAGGTTCCTTCCTCCTTCCACTGATCTCGTGAACCATCTGTCGTCTTCCACTGCACACGCGCGCGTCCTCCACTGCGTTCTTCAGCGTTCTCCATCTCGTTCACCGGAAGCCGCGAGCTAAGGTGAGTGATGCCGCGCGAAATATGTGAAAGGAAGAACGTTTGTAACCGTTTCTACCAATGTAGATTAATGTTAATCTCGATTCAACCTGCTCTTCATCTTTTTCTAAGATATTCTTGGTATTTATGGTCGATTTTTATATTTGAGATTGTTTTAAGTATAGTCTTAAGATGTCATAAGCCAATCAAAGGACTGTATTAACATCTTAAGACATTACTTAAGATTGCAATCTTAAAATAAGAATGGACTATGAATCTTAGTCGAATCGAAATTACAATTAAATTAAATTGGTAGAGATAGATAGTCGGATAAATTCTTTCGAATATTCTTTCTGATATTCATCTTTCCATCGCAATTTCTCGTGAATTGTCTGAATGAACTATACTTCTCTACGAGCGTGTAATAATTGTTACATTATGAAAAAAATCGGAATAACGAGACTAGCATTATTGAAATAGGGATAATGTATTTTTTTATTAACAAAAGAGAAAAATAGGATGCGCCTTAACTATAGTTTTCCAGCGCTATCTGTCTTACATTCATTTCAATTACAGTCGTATAAAAATCTTTGAATTGACTGAACGGAATAAAAAGTAGACGCAAAATTAGGAGGTGGTGCAGTAGACCTTGTACTAAAATCGAAAAAAAGTTAAAAAATTTTTTAATATTTTTTTATTTTAATATAAAATCCACTCCACCTCCTAATTTTGCATTTACTTTAATCCTGTAAAAGGATTTTTTATTTCGTTCAGTCAATTCGAAGATTTTTATACGACTGTAATTTGGTCACTCCAGCATCCCTTTTAATCATAGTGAGTAGGTGAGTCAACACGTAAATGGAATAACGGAGATAAATAGAACGGAGATAAAATTTATTCTGTTCAGCATTTATATAAAGCCAAGAATGGGACTTGGTTGACAAACTTTGTTTTTACTTTATTCATCCATCCATATCTTTTTCATACGAACTCCTATTTTAATTGCTATGACTGCACTACTTCCTGCCTCTCTTTCTATCTTTATAATACTTATTTATTCTTCTATCTATGTTTTAAATATATCTTCATAGTCAATTAATATCAAGGTATCATTGTTATCTTTACGCAGTTGTCGATAATATGTCGAAAATAGTATTTTTTAATATTATATGAGATATGAAAAAAAAAATTATTTCAAGCCTTCTTTGAAGTAATATATATAAATCTTTCGAACTTTTAAATTACATTTAATAGGAAGTTATTTACAGTCTCTCATGGCGAGCCGAAAAACAAGTTTCATGAAATAATTAGACTATTAACGAATGGCTGTTTCCACATATGGCGGTCGATGACAGGGAACGTGAACGTCGATGTTGCAATGCAAAAATAAACCACTATTATTCGTAAAGTGACAAGTTAGCAACAGAAGTTAATCAATAACCCACTTTTTATCTACCTTTGTGCGCATGATAGTAAAAAACCTTATCACTATGCATCTCACTACATGCGCAAAATTGCATTTCTGTCAAGATATGTAGATCAGATATACACGCGTTCAATGTTTCTTACCGATTTTTAATACAATTAGCAATCAAATTGGGGTATGAAAAGATATTTTATTAAATCACAATCAAGAATTTATAATTCTAAAATAAAATCGTTTTCGATTCTATATCACATGAGCGAAGTGGAATCTAAAGCAAAATATGTATCTCGGTGATGGAATTTTATAATCCTAAATTTTTTTACATTATATTATTTTAAACATATTAATTAAATACATTAAATATATTAATTATATTTGTAAAATTTAAATTTAAATCTAACTTCGACTTGCTTTTCTTGCAAATAATAAATAATTCCTATTAATTTCTGCAAAAAAATGAACCAACTGATAAAAATAATGTCACGAAGAGAGAAGAAAGATATAAGGTACCTGAGCCGAATTATTTTTATCAGTTGGTTCATTTTTTTTCATATCATTTCTATATATAAAAATTAATAAATTCACAACAATTCATGAAACACAGTGACTTTTCGAAAGTAGAATTTTAAGCTTTAAAACCCTTTTTTTTTCATTTAAATTTTGTTCATTTTTAACTAACAATAAATTGCAGATTGCGTGAATTTCGAATAATAAAACAGACACGAATGTTTGCACTCCAATAATAACGGGTGCTTCCTATTTAATGATACAAATCGACACGAACATTATTCGATCTTTCTTGGCAATACAAACAGTAACAAAAATAGAACGTTTGTGTAGACAATTGTGTCACCAAACGGAAAGCACCCAATATTGGATCTTTCGAGACGTTGCGTAGCATCACGTTACTTCACCTGTAAATGTCCACTTTTGGAATGAAAACGCGAGCGACTCTCTCGCTCCCGCTCTTGTCCCTCTCTCTTTTCTCTACGTGTTGCACCTGACTCATATTTGTCACGTGAGCGAATGACGTTTTCCTTTCCAGCAATGTTCAGCTTTAGACCACAGAGTGCTACGACGCGACAGGAGACTGAGATGATCAACAAGGCCCAACGGGCCATACACAACACCACGGATTCCATTGAGAAGTTACGTCTACTTTGCCTAGCTAGGGGTGCCAATGGCATTCTTGGTTTGGGTAGGTGAGTCTCGAAAGCACTCTTTAATATCTATTGTTATTAAACGCAATTGCAAAATCACAGGGCGAAACAACTTCTTATTATGTTCGTTTTTCTTATAACTAGATCGTGTCCCAAATTATCTTTTTTCAATTTTTTTCTCATACATTTGACTACGTTCTCTAATCGATATTTCTTTTTAAATATAGTATTTAATCTTAAGTATAATTTGAAAAAGATTGTGTCTTTCCAATACAACTCAGAAAAGATTTTCGTTTAAAATAAGACTTTGATTCTTTTATATTATAAAACACAAATAAAGAATTTAAATTTTCTTTCCTAATATTCTAAATGTTAGGCTTAATAACAATATTTAGCTCAAAATTTTATATTATACATATTGCAGCTTCGTTACTTCAAAAGTAATATAATTTAAAAGAAAATTTCCCAGAAAAGAGGAAAACTTATTTTTTAACTTGACGAAATTATTAACTAATTAAATAATATCGGAAGGTTAAATAATCGGCAAAATTCTCAACATGATCAAATATCATTTTTGTCATTTTTGTGTTCCATATAATTCTTTATTTTTAAAAACCCTTTAAATCATGAGAATTTTGACGATTTTTTATTTAGTTAAATTAATTTCATTTTTGATGATTAATAGAATAATATTTACTTAATTCATTCATGCTAATAACTCGAAAATCAAGATAATCATTCAAAAATCAAGGTGGGAAAATATGTTTAGTGGTAATATAAATTAATTGTAATCTCAGCTGAACTTATTTTTTATCTTCTTCCAAAATTCTGAGAATAAAAGAAATTTAGAGAGTAAATTAAACTGAGATTAAAGTTAGTCTACAATAGACATGGATATAATCCCAATAAAGGAACGACAGATTCTAAGTAAAAGCTATAAAATAGTAATTTTAACAAAATGGATTTAAATTTAAATGACTGCTGAAAAGAAAAATTGCAAAAAAAGAATGTGAATACACAGGAATAGATAACAGGGATAAAATTAAATCCAAAATGATTCAAACTTTAATATTAATAATTTGCGAATAATGATTCAATATCATGTGTGCATGCGATGATGATACGGTTTTTATCACACATGAATCAGCCTGATATTACTGTCCTCGACCTTTGTATTGCCTATATACTTATGTAACATGCTGAGACATTTAAATCTCGCGTTATTTACTTCAGGGTATTCCGTCGTATGGACGATGATGGCAACAAGAAGTTAAATTTTGAAGAGTTTAAAACGGGTCTAGAGGAAACCGGATTGGAACTCTCTGAAGATGAAATTAACGAAGTCTTTAAGAAATTTGATACTGACGAGGACGCGAACATCAGCGTCGAAGAGTTTATCGTTGGCATAAGAGTGAGTTCATATATTTTTTAAATTTTACTTATCGCTTATTTTAGCGCTGTTTGATTTTGATCAAGATAAATGTTTAATTAAAAGAAACGTTGTATGCGTCTTTCAAATGAAAAATCGTATTTAAAAATTGACGATAAGAATCTAAATATAAAAAGGAGCAATAAAATATATATAATACGTGTAAATGTGTGTAATCGTAGGAATTATTAATTAAATTGATGAAATAATTTTTATTATCAGCCACCAATGAATCAAAGTCGCAGAAATGTAGTAGATCAAGCGTTCCAAAAATTGGATAAGACTGGCGATGGGCGGATCACCATCGACGATCTACGAGGAGTTTACAATGTGAAATGTCATCCACGTTATATCAGCGGTGAGGAAAGCGAAGAGAGTATCCTAAACAAGTTCCTCTCGAATTTCGAGCACGGAGGCAACGAAGACGGTGTCGTAAGTAGTTTTACGATATTTCTCACGTATTCTTCTAGTCTCTTATTTCACAAGGGAACGTGCTACATTGGAAAAGTGATATCAAGAAACTATAACGCTACTAGCTGAGAGAGATCACATTTGAAATAAATATTTTGATGTTCAAATCCTCCGAGTGAATCAATAAATCCTTGGATCCAAAATCTAAGTATTTTATTGATGATCCTCTTCAAACTCTACAACTTTTATTTAATAAACTTTTATTTAATAACTTATATTTAAAGATATCAAGAAATTATTTAAAAATCCGTTACGGCAAAGTTATAATGTAAATCATTTATATATAATGAAAAGAGATATATAGATATATTTTTATCAATTGATAAAAGTTTTATTTTAATAATATGTTATTATAATAAGAGATTTCTCGATTTATTATATTGTTATGTGAATATGATATACGTATTATTATTTATCTACAAATAATTCGCTTATCATTATCATGATCATTCGCATTATTATTGTTAATTCGATATCATTATTATCTATTCACTTTCTATTATTATTATTTTTCCTTTTGTTGCAGGTAACGCAAGAGGAATTTATGAATTATTACAGCGTAATTAGCGCGAGTATAGACAATGACGCATATTTCGACTTAATGATGCGTAACGCTTATAAGCTATGAACCTCGATTTCTCTATTTGCATTTTGCGAGACAACACGCCGGTCCTACATCTGTCTACTACGATCGCATCGATAACTGTAAAAAGTCACTATCCTGCTAACCCAATATATAAATCAATATCGTTATCACATTATGAATGTTTGTCTCGTTAGGCCCGCACTTATTCCGCTAATTACATTCTAGCAAAAATAATCTAGTAAAAGGTATCATTATACTAATATCCAATATTACGCGTCCAATATTATGAGTCATCAGAGTGACAAATTAAAACCGGTATACAAACATATACATACACATAACTTCGTTAACTGTTTATTCACCAAAATATCTTCGATGGAGAAGAAGAAAAAAAAGTGTATATAGAAATCGATTTTAGGTGGCTTCTTAAAAATTGATCTACACCCCTACATAATTTTTTTTTCCCTTGTCGAATTATTTGGTTATCAAACAGCCGCGATAATTCCTCCACTTTTAAACTATAAAAAATTGTACGACAAATTTTCAGAAACAGAAGCGAGAGATACGTATCCAACAATCTTTTTTTTCTTCTTCCTCGACGTTTTATTAGTTATTTGTGAAGAAAGTTGGTTATAGGGTCCAATTTTACAGCGCGAATCATGGTGAACGCGCTCTGCGCGTTTGCGTTTTTTTTTTTAATTCCTGTTTGTAATCTTATGTTTATTATTCTGCGAATATATATATATATATATATATATGCGATTGTAAAACGGATTGACTTTCTCCGCGCCTAAATTTAACTTCCTACGATTTGATTCACGTACCTATTTAAAGTACTCTATTTATTTGATTTGTTGTAATCAACTTTTTATAAGGTGCAATACAAATAAAATATAATAAACAACAACTATGAGTAGAAACTTATTAGTCCTTTATGATTAATTATGATAATTAAATAAGCGACTTTTCTCATTAGCGAAAATTTTCATTAGCGATCTAATCAGGAATTAAATTAGTTTATAGAAAGTAAAAGGATTAACAGAATCTCCAGTGACACATAAACAGAGCTATAATTAATAATACAGATAAGCTGTAATGTTTTTCTGAGAATGAGAGCGATACTTCTGTGACTCGTTCTAATTAATTTCTCGAAATTAATATCCAAACGAAACGTATGTAAAAAAAACCCACATAATGTGATTATATGCAGTACATATATTTATTTTTTCCTAAATAACATACATGTTACATAAGGTATCTAAAAAATGTCTTTTAGACATCTTTTCGATATAAAATATGTAAAGACTTATTTTAGGTATCTTATGCAACATACATGTTATCTAAGTTCCTGCGAATAAAATTTTTATTTTTTTTTAAATAAAATAAACTTTTCCATCACTTTATATGTAATACAGTTTTATCTGAATACGAAGATCAAATATGTGAGAAATTGTAAGATGATCTGCTATACGCCCATTGTATCAATGACGATAAATTATCGGGGCTTGGTTTATGATCAACAATTAGCTGCTATAATAAGATACATCTTTAGAAACTGCGATTCAAAAAATTCCTACATATTCGATGTATTTTTTCAAAATAGAATATTAAAACTGGAAATATTTTAATTTCAATTACTTGAAGTTACAACGATAAATATTGTACAATAAGTAGAAAAAATGCATTTACATTAATTATACATGGCAAAAATTTGGAAATTACAGTTTCAAGAATTCTTTAAAAATTAGTATTGAATGTTTAAGAGAATATAAAAATTGTAAAATTTATTAAATTAAATAAGTGTATAATTAAATATAATATAATATCTAAATTAAATAATAACTAAGCGTACAATATTATGCGATATAAAAAGAAATAAAACAAAAAGAAATGCATCGGCCGGGAATCGAACCCGGGCCGCCCGCGTGGCAGGCGAGCATTCTACCACTGAACCACCGATGCGATGTGAAGAACTTTACTTACAGAGTATAAGAACTACTAGCATAAACTAGATTTCCAAATCCATAAAACATAGTTTTATAATATATTACACTCTAATTTTATAACTTTTGGAATTTATATCAGCGACAAGTCACTCGAAATAATTTTTATTTGAAAAACTGCGTTTTAATATGTTTATAATCATAAAGATTAAAATATCAAGACTAGAAGTATATATTTTAACTCTAGGATTAAACTTTTATAATATAATTATGGCAATCTTTTTCGTTATATATACAGAGATGTATAAGAATGTAATTGTGATTAAAAAAAAATCTCCCCGGCGGGGAATCGAACCCCGGTCTCCCGCGTGACAGGCGGGGATACTGACCACTATACTACCGAGGACTTGGTAGAAATAAGTTTAAAATTTGTTGTATATATATTTGAAATAGCGTTTACCTTATAAATAAAATTTTCTTGATTTTATTAAATAATATTAGGTTGGTTAGAAAGTTAGTGCCGTTTCTTTTTAGCTCAAAATTATACATAGAATATATTTGTTGTCATTATACCATTCGATAGAGCAAAGTTTTAGTTTTAAAAAGTTTTGTTTTTTAAATTGCGGTACGATGATTTTTAACGAAATTATGGGCAATCAAAGTCAAAATCCTCCTTTTATTTAATTCGCGATAACTCTCGGTAACAAAAAATCTTAGGAACATTTTTAAAAAACGATTTTATAGGGAAAACTTTAAGCTTTCACTTGGATGGAAAGCCGAAAATTTTTCGCAAATTTTTTTTGGACAAATGATAGATCTGAAGTGAGAACAAAATTTTTAATCTTTTTCAGCTCGTAGTTTTCTGTATGTAAAAATTACCAAACTCACAGAAACTCAAAAAACATAATAAACCTCTCGAAAGTAGAGATTTCAAGCTTCAAAACCAGTTTTCTAAATTTAAATTTTGTTTATTTTTTACGAAGATATTGTAAATATAATTTTGAGCTAAAAAAAATGGCACAAACTTTCTGACCAACTCATTAATTTACGTAATTTCTGTAGATACCATCTGATAAATTTAATGCATGTTAAAAACGGATAAATAAAATACGAGAGTCCTCATAAAAGAAATAGACATATCCTGTATTATGTATTTAATATAAAAATTATTTAGTATATATATATATATAAATTATTTAAAAACTAAGCTATGCTATAAATTAAAGTTCTTTTCTGTAAATCTTTTTAAATGCATAGTGGTTAATTACAATAATTTACAAATCAGTTTTAATTTAACTAATTTTTAAAGACGAGATTAATCTATTGCACATCGAAACTTTCCATGCCTCGTAATAATACATATTTGCTTGATTCGTCATTAAATTATCGCATATACGCAAAAAATGCTAACACGCTGAATATTAACTTATAAACTGGACTTTGTTGTTCTTATATACACATATTCGTTCGTAAAGTTTTGATTCACGTTACGAGAAATTCTTACAGTAATTAAATTAGTGAGCAGAGACGTATCTAGAATTTCTTGCACCCTTGGTAAGAAAATATATTAGAACCCTTCCCTCTTTCAGAAAAAAATTTTTATTTGGCGATAGCCACAGCTTTATTGTAGTATAATATGGAGATACAGGATAAAGAAATGACATCTGATCTAATGTGTTTAAATATTAATAGCATATTATATTAAGAACATTACAAGAATTTTATTACTTTAAATTTATTTTTATGTTTACAAAAATGTTTCATGAATTTATCATAGAGTCTAAATTAATCTGTGAAACCACTTTACTGAGCGCTCAGTGAGCTCTTGAATCTTATTGGCGTATTCCGTTAGAACTAAAAATATAGACCAAACAGATACAAGAGCTCACTGAGCGGTCGTGGTACTGAATGCACCCAATGCATCCTATTGATGCATTCAGTACTACGACTGCTCATTGAGCGCTCAGTGAGCTCTTGCATCTGATTGGCATATTCCGTTAGAACTAAAAATATAGACCATACAGATACAAGAGCTTACTGAGCGCTCAGTGAGCGATCGTGGTACTGAATGCACTCTATGCGTCGCGGTGAGCACCAGTGTTGCCAGCGGGGATGCGTTTTCTCGCGCGCGCGACTTCAACGTATCAAATTCACATTAAATTATGTATCTCTCTATAAAATCTAGTAGTTATCAAGTTCACAAGAATACGGATACCTTTAGAACCCGTATTCTTGTTCCAGATAAACTACTAGATTTTATAGAGAGATACATAATTATTAGGCTACATAATTATTAGGATACATAATTATTCTTGTGAACTTGATACGTGTGAAGTCGCGCGCGCGAGAAAACACGCCCCCACTGGCAACACTGGTGAGCACTGAGCAGTGTGAGCAACGAAATTTCGTATGTCGTGCGAACGCAAGGTGGCGCGCGCGTGCATAAAATCGGCGCACGCGCCAAGCGCGATCAGTAGCAGAATAATCGTCGTGAAGGTAGGGTTGCGCGTTGTCCCGTCTTTTTCTTCCTCCTTCCGCCTCTCATTGCTTCTCTCCCTCTCTGTTTATCTGTCTCCCTCTCTCTTTCTCTTATCTCCCTTTCTCTTTTACCTTTTACCCCTTCTCTCTATTGTTACCAGATAATAGCGGCCGCTCGTAATAAAGGATTGGTGACAATAAATGAGCTGGCCGTCCGCGGCAAGGTGCAGTCCCGTTCATTGTGCTGTGTAAGAAGAGTCCACGAGCGAATGCGTGAATCGTGTGCGTGCGCGCGTGAACGTTCCTCTGTGAGTGAACTCAACCTGTGGACCTGTGGATAGAGATATCTACCTTCGTGATCTATAAGTACCTCATCTTTCTTCGCAGAAGACTGTCGTTCGTTGCCAAAATGAAGCACATCGCGTTCATCGTAGCTCTACTTCTCGGTACGTTTGAGCTAATTGTCAATTTTCTCATTTCTCAGGTTCTTTGTTTCCTCACTCGAATCGAATGATGTGTACAACCTATTCACAGTTAGAATCTAGATATAGATAAGATTTTTTTCCCCGAGTCTCGTTGCTGTTGATCTATCTTTTTTTAGACTAGTGTCTACATACGCTCCGATAAAGTACGGAACATTTGATATTTCTCACGTAATCTTGGAAAATCTGTGAAATAAAAATCCTCTCTTTCCAGGTTCCTCTGAAAATCTGACGAGATATTATTAAACTGAATTAATGTGATTGAAGTTTGGAACGTTCGTGGAGCGAAAATTAGAATGAGATATTTGTCGATGGTTTACAACAATTCAGAGATCTGTTTAGTGAATACAAATGAATACAAGAAAATCGCTTGAAATATAATTACCAATTAGTGTACAAAAGCGGTGAACCCCCGAGAAAGTCATAATCTATCTATCTCGGAAACAACAATGATAAGCGTCATCCAGAGAAATTCTAAGAAATTTTCAAGAAAGTACACGGGGAAGTCTAATTAGATTTCTAATGCTTTTTTAAATTATCGCAGGAAATCAGATATACGTAACATTTTAACATCTCACAAGAAACATCATGATAATAAAAAATTATCGTAAAATTTGTTATGCAATATTAAGCTGGTCAAAGAGCAAAAAATAATCCAGCGAAAGTGAACATAACGTTTAAAATCTTATAACATTGCAAATCTAAGATATTCTTTATATTTTTTGAGTTTATTTAAAATATTTAAGCACTAAGATCTACTTTGACGGAATATAGAATTTCTCTTATTTTTTAAATTAGATTCTGATCGGTCCAAATTTTGTAATCGTTTATTTAAAATATTTCTTCTGTTAGATATTTCTAGAAGAAAGTGATTAATTTTTCTTTAGAAAATTTCCTCGCTTTTGACATTACAAAACACGGGATAACTTGTACTTTAAAAAATATTCCAAATTTTAATAAAATTTATTTGAATAGGTTTTTAAGTAAATATTTACTAAGTGTAAACATTTACAAGTGTAAAAATATTTACAAAGTGATATATTTATTTGATACAGGAGCTATTAATTTCATTTAACTTCTCATCTTTTAGTAAATATGTATACTGCAAATAAATGTTTACTTATTGTTAGTATTATTCAAAAAAGTATGTCTTAAAATTCAGTAAATTTTTCTTCGGTATAGAGTTTCGAAACTTGGAGAGAAATCTAAGTGATGTAATTTAGATCTTTTTTTGGTATAAGAGCAATATTTCGCCTTCAAATTCCTCTGAAATAAATGAGAGCAGAGTGTCCTTCTTATATAAATATTTTGTTAAAAAGCTATTTGATAACATAATAGAGATGTTGAAAAGTAATTCTGAATTTTTCAACATTTTTAGAAAGTTTAGTAAAAAGTAGAAAAGTAAGAACAGTAGAAAAGTAGATTGCAGAGGGAATAAAAATATGATTGTAGACAAAGGATTAAGATAGTTCTAACGTCGAATGCTGTTTAAATGTTTTTAATTAACAATAAATTTTTTTATCGGAAGGCAAACCACAAAAAAGAATGGCTCGCGAAAAGACAACGATACTGCTAGCGTTTGCCGCCAATTATAGATGAGATGTCAAAAGTCAATTCCATTGCATATATTGTATTCTATAAATACGATAAGATTGAAAACAAAATTTAAAACTTTAAAATTGAAATTTGTAAATTTCTTATGTTCAATATAACTCGGCCATCTTACAAAGATGACTCAGATATTTCAATAGATTATGATCCACTAAATTATACTATCCCAGAATGTTTCAAAGACAAGGCATGTGGTTATCACAATTTTTAATGACTAATTATATGTCGGTCATACAATGCGTTATTGCGATGATGCAATCTACAATCGACGCCCAATAGAGTCTTTCTTCGCAACGGCGATTAATCGTATTACGTTCAATTATTCATCGAATATAAAATTGTTAACCTTGATTTAAACTGAAATTATAATATAAATCTTCATCGAAATTGATCGTTTCAATAAATTAATCTCTTTGAAATAAGAAGCATATGATTTTTATAATTTTGTAATATCGAAGAAATTATGGATATTCGAATTGCGAAATTATTACCGGGCTCACAACAGAAAAGGAAACAGATTCTCTGCTCGTTAAGTTATTTAGTATAATTGTCTTTTTAAAAATGTTACTACTTATCGCGCGCGTTATTTATACGTGAAGTATCCAATTGTTATTGAATTTTATTCTTTCCCCTATAGTCCTTCAGCAGATCGTTCACGATAATGGTTGCTCGTTGATCGACAAGTTTATAATATCGTGTTCGACGCACTTTGTTCCATGATTACGCATTTAAATGTGAAATGTTCGAACCTTGTCGTCATATCAGCAAACACCGCGTATGTATCTTATTATCTTTAATGCATCCTACTCAGGGTTGGAAAAAACCCGGGTTTTTTTTAAAAACTCAACCTACTGGGTTTTATGGGGGTTTTATTGGGGTTTTTTTTGGTAAAATTGATTATTTGATATTTTTTTCACGTAATATTTACGTTGTATCTATCATTATTCATTATCTTATTATCACTACCTTATTATCACTATCTTAATACTTTTATATGCAGAATGATTAGTGGGACCATATTGTATAAAAAATAATTGGGGTGGGTAAAATAATGCCAACCCTGATCCTACTATTATAATCTGATTGCAATAATAATTAATTGTAAAGTAAAACGTATGAAGAATCTATATATTTCTCAAATAATTCAACATTTTAAATATCTGTTAATTTCTCTCTGTTAAATATCGATATTAAATTTTTAAAATTACATACATTGAGTGTAAATATCGGCTATTTTACTGTCTTTAATGTATCCAACTATTAATAGTTAAGTTGCACACTCATAACAATAATTTTGTCAAATAAAAAGTATGAAGAATCTGTGTATTCTTCGGATAATTCGACATTTTAAGTCTCTATAATCGATTTCTCTTTATTAAATATCATAAATTTCTAAATTGGTGTTGAGAGCAAACATCGGATATCTTATCTTTGATGCATTCATCTACTGATAAGTAATCGAATTGCGACAATAATTATTTTTTAAATAAAAAGTTCGAAGAATCTGCGTATTCTTTGGATAATTCGACATTTTAATCTCTATCAATTTCTGTATCAAACATTTTTCTTTTTTATTTTTTTGTTAAATGTTGTAAATATTTCTAAAATTAATGCGACGAGCGGAATCTGGAAAAATAGTTTATCATATGATTTTTTTTTTCAAATTGATGAATGCGATTATTAAAATTATTGAAAGTATCGCAATTGTTAATACTTTGTTTAGTGGTATCTCTTGAATTTTCTTTATCGGGATCGGCGTCAGCACACATAACATATGAACCGTTCAAACTTCACGACTTCCTGTTGAACGAGAAGCTTCCGCGCAAAACGCCAACGCGAGCAAAAGAGAAGTCCGATTGGAGCGTCTGACATTTATTTCGTCAACACATTAATTCATTATTAAGCCTTTGTTTTAATTATTATTAAGCTTTTGTCTTTGTATAGAAAAACGAACTCAATGTAGGTGATACTTTTACTAACAATTTGCGCGCCTACCACACGCAAAGAACAATTGGAATATGTATTATTTGCTGTCATCAGCGAATCCATAATTCTTGCAAAACAAATTTATGACAATACCGTGACACGGAAATTGATGTAAAATATATATTAAATCACTATGAGAAATATCGAATCATTGCAAAAGTCTTGGCACTTTTAAGAGAGATATACTTCATTTGTATCATATTTTTAAAAAAATTTAGTAATTATACTGTTCGATATAGTAAAGTTTTTGTAGAAGATTTTATAGAAGACGTCAACATTTTTTATTTCGTCAACACATTGATATAACGTGTATCTTTTTGAAATCAATACTAATAGCATTCTTTTCATGAAAATATATTCACAAATCGCAGGCTAATTATATGTTTGGAATTCGATAGATAAGATTATATAATAACATTACATAATATATACTCCTTACATTTCCTGTTAAGGTTCGTCCATGCCAATCGTGTGTCAATCGGCATACTGATTGCGTCTTCTTTTTTATAAAAAAATGAACGAGTCTTTAGAGATGAACGAGGAAAAAGCCGCGCAGGATAGTTTTAACGTCAACAGATTTGAAATAAAAAAAATCGAGAGTAAACGCCGGTTTATCGACTTAAGTAGATTCCCTAATTCGTTATTTGCCACATGTAGTATATTGATAATTAGGAAGTTGGCAACCGCTTGATATCTTATTAACTAATCGAGTAAAAAAATTTTTTTATCACGATGACTCGTGGTTACATATCTTTGTTTGCTTTCAAAACTTATTATTTTCCAGTTGATAATACTGTGTTATTCATCATAGCAATCTAATGCCTGTTTTTACGGATGTAGAGTAAATTCAATTTTTATTCTATATGCTTTTTATCTTTTTTTAATCCTTATAAAAAAGATGAAGAATTATTTGAACTAAGATTAAAATTAAACTACATTGATAAAAACGGGAATGAGAGTACTTAAAATCGTGTCACACTATACATTGGAAATTGAAGATTGTTAATTGAAGATTAGAATTTAGTCAATATCAGAACAAAACGTAAAATTAAAATTATCTGACTCGTCGAATTCTAATCTCTAATCCCCTCCCCCCTCAGGCCTGGGTTCACAAATATAAGATTAACCTTGGTTTAACTTACTATTTATCTTTTTTTAATTCTTAGAAAATCTAATTCTTAGAATTAGAAAAAGATAAGTAAGTTAAACCGATTAAAGTTAATCTTACATTTGTGGAACTGGCTATAGGATCGTTAAGAGACCAATTTTTTTTAAAACAATAGCGATTTTAAACCGATCTTTTTGTAAAAAATCGTTTCCTTTTTTTTTAACAAGGAAGACTCTTTCGAAGCGATGTTTTTACAAGAAATCCATTTTTAGCAAAACAATCTAGAGATCGTGTGTGTGTACATCTCTAGAACCGAACCTCAGTCTTCTTTTTTTTTTTAAGATTATTTTTGGAATAGAAATTATGAATCGTTTTCTTGACAATAAATTTAAAAATTATAAATTTATTTATTTATTTTGATAGTGACTCTATTTTTCGAAATATTAAAAATCGATTTAAATCAGTTTACATTTCATCGACACCCCATAAAAATTGAATGCCGAAACTAAATTGCATCGTTTCCAAAATAAGTAACTGAATTATTAGCTATAGATATATTAAATAATAATGTTTAAATATTTGTTTGTTAATTTTTAATCGATTTTACAAAACTATACAAAGAAATTATGTCTTCATACATTTTTGTTCAATTAATTTCGATATATAATTTTATATTTTAATTAGATGCATAGTACGATACTACTGAAGAAAAAAAAAACAAGACCGACTTCTTCGATGTATCGTTAATATATCGACGAATGAAAGTATTCATCGGAAATTTCAGAAAGATAATATATTCAAGGCCGGTACGACTTGAATATATTCGACCGCATTCCATTTCCTGCAAGAATCATAATAAAGAAGGCTAAACTGAACTCATTCGTTGAAAGTTTAATAATACGAATATAAAGTCCGTAAATCGCATTTCGAGAGAGCTTTACAGGAAGCTTCTTCTAAACGGAAATCTTTGCTGGAGCTCAACAATTTTGCGTTATTATTGGAATTGTCGCAATAACTCAAGGGATAAAATCTATTAGCCGTGAGGGATTTGCGGAGATAAAATTTGGAGAAGACTAATGCCGAATTTTATTTATTTTTTTATGTCTCCTATGTTTTATTTATAATCTATATATAGTAATAATAAGTAAATTCACAATTTTATTAAATAAAAAAAATATATATAATCATAAACACGTCAATGAAAGTATGGCACAATAATTAGTGCGCAAAAAATCTAAAGAGTTTCGCGATTTATATATACATATAAATTATATTTAACTTGCTGTTAGAGCTTCGAAAATGATCTTTCTTAGTCATTATCTAAATCTTAAGCCATCAGAAATTGAATATCAATTATAATCGATTATTTTCCTCACAATTGATTGTGATTGATCAATTCTTACGGCTTAAGACGTCAGCTTAGGTAATGGCTTATTGTAGAGACCTCATTATAGTTATTTATATACAAATTTAATATGGAGAATTGAAGAGAGTAGATACACATGTAACAATAGCTTAATGTTTCAGTCTTACACCTGTATTTAATGAATAGTTCTAATATGTAATTAACGAAAAGCTCGTGAACTGGTTATTATAACACACACACATACAATATTATTTTTAATTAATGTGGTGTTAACAAAATTAAATCTGGAAAATCTGCACAAAATATTTTGCACGAAATTGTCGTCGACAGTTCAGTAAAGATTCATTAATTTTGCTAAAAAATAAAAATTCTTGAAAACTTCTTTTTTCTTAGTATTTTGTAAGATATTCTTTTGTGATTATATCGTACGTCTAATAAGTCACGCCTGCGGATTATGATGAAACTATTATAAAAAATTGCACTAATGCGAGGTCATTACAAACGATATACCAGAAAAATATCAATTGGCAAACATAAAACACGCACATCACTATATGGTTCTCAGCTGCATTATAATCTTCTTTTATTAATTCTCCTTCCGCGACCAATATATCATTATGACATTAAACGCTACATTATGATAAATTATTCTAGATGTAAATGATTTTAAAAAAGTTGTCAAGTATTCAATATCATCGTAATGTTTAATCATCGTATTATACGTAATTCCAACAAAAAAAATGTACACGCAATTACTTTGTAAGAGTTTAGTTCATATTTCTCTTTACGATATTATGTAACATAAAGGGAAAATGTTATCCAATCAACGTTCCTAAATACAACTGCTGCTTTTTTTTCTTAAACGTTGAATAAAAGATGAAGTAACTTCATTTTTTATTCTACCGTAGAATAAAAGATGCAGCTTCATCTCTTATTCTATCGTAATCTACTTTAAAGGAGAGATATTTCCATTTAACTGTATAAGATATTGCCTTGTTTCAGGTATCGTTGGGTGCACGCATTCGCAAGAGAATTTATCTTCCACCGTCTTTCCCGATCTTCAACAGATCAGCGGTGTGGTGGATGACCGATTCCCGGATATTGCAAAGAAATGGAACCAATCAGGGCTGTCCGTTGATGAAGGCACGAATCGTTTTAGAGAAAGCTGCGTAAAGAACGCTGGACCAGATGCATATAACCTTATCGATCGTGCGGGATCTGAAGCGACACAATGTTTTCAGAAGCTCATCAACGTTACAGAACTCTACGCTGAGATGGAAAAATACAAGCCGACAGGTGATTTAGATATTGTCTTCAGGAACTATTGCAGCAAGCGCCAGACTATGCGAACTTGCGTGAGCAATTTTACGAATACGATAGCGGTTTGTCTGACCGAGAAAATGAAAGAGAACCAAAAAATAGTGATGAATATAACTGACTCGCTGCTCGAGTTTGTCTGCTACAAAGAAGGGGATCGAATCGCCCGTATGTATGAACTGAATTAGTTTTATTTTAAATAAAACAGTAATACCAAGTTCCAAATATATATAAGAAGCAGCTTGGATTATTATACATCAGCTTGAATTATATCTTTGCAGTTTTCATATCGGCTGGAGGACCAGAGTGCTTTGAATCAAAACAGCAAGAAATTATAGATTGTGTCAACAAGACGTATGGAGGTAACATATCAAATTTTGATCCTAACGGTTTTCCTACGAGATTGGAGAGTGTCTCAGCTTGGGATTTTAGTCCAAAAGAATGCAGGTGAGCCGTGCGAAATTCATTATTCTTTCTTATTCTTCGAATTTGTTCTTTGATGATATTCCTGAAATAAATTTAAACATTTGTATTCAAAATTTTGCGTATTTAAAATTCATTTCTTAAAATTAATATTTCTCTACACCTTTCTGTACGGGGAGGAGAAACTTATATTTGTTTGATGCATTACAGGGACATGAACAAATTGCAAATCTGCATTGTGGCAGAGTTAGAAAAATGCCCTGATCCCACGCCTGCGAATATAATGGATTCTGTATTTAATTTCATCAAGAGAGTGACGCCATGCGAGAATGTACTTGCAGAAAGCGCCGCTGCTACTGGTACACAGTCCAATGCTTCGCACGTGGGCGCTCTTATAGTTATAGCAATTCTGTCTACCGTTTTATCTTTTGTAACAAACTATAATTTCATCCCTGTAACAATATGAATATATTGTACAGCTTTATTCCAAATATGTGAAGATACGACGAATAGAGATAAATGAAAGTTTACGTGTACCAGTGGTGCTACATTTAATGTAACAAATAAGAACTTACAGCTGTGGACAAGGGTATTATACCTTCAACTTTTGTTTTCTTTTTTCTAATTGTATTTCTTATTTTTTTACAAAATAAGATTTGAATTTCTTTTCTTGCATAGATATACTTTTTCTTATTATAAAAGTAATACAAAAATTATTCGATTAATTTAATATAAATATTCAAATTATATCAGTTTTTTTTATTTTATTGATATTAGTGTAAAAAATCCAAGAAAGTTTAATGTTTAGATATTCCGCACTTAATCAAAAATACCATAATTAACCTTTCAGTGCCACTCTATATCGTATGTCACGTATTGTCAGATTGGTGTTGTGAAAAATACCGCATAAAAATAATCATACATTTTTTCAATCAAAACGTCAGTCAGTCATCAAGAAATATAACGGTAACAAGCAAATGTATGTATTTTTATGAATAAAAAAGGTATACAGGATTGTTAGCGGTCAGAGAAAAAACCAGGAAAAGTCAAGAAATTTTTTTGGAAAAAGCCGAAAAGGAGCATTAAATAAAAACAAAGATACAAATGTTAAATGTTTTATTAATTACAATAAAAAATAAATGAGAGACAACATAAAATAAAACTTAGAGCATTTTTTAATTCAATCTCAGACATAATTTTTAACTTCTTCATCAAATAGCCTTTTTCTCTCAAGTTTCTGTTTTTCTTTATTCATTTTTAGTTTTTTCTGCTCCTTTAATAGTACAGTAAAGTAAAAGGAATCTCGGGTATTCGACATTAAGAGTGGCACCGAAGGATTAACTTCTTTCTTTTAAAAGTTATATATTAAGATTATATATTAAGATTATATAAAAAATATATATATTGCTATATCTTTTATATATGTTCATGTTTGTTATACATAAAAATACTTTTATGTGGTTATTTATGTATCATATTAATGTAAAAAAAAAAGATATTTTACATTAATACGATAATCATATTACTAGTGTCAAGTTTATACGAATACATATTTAATATTTCATTTTTTTGTACATTTTGTACATGTTCCAAAAATCTTAGGTAAGATCTTTTAGGTAATCCAGTTTAAAAAAAAAAATTTTCGTTTCTCAACAAATTCAGGCTTTATAGAAAAATAAGGAAAATAATTTGCTTCTCTGAAAAATCATCCGATTGTATATTTTCAAAACACTAACACAAATTGTGATGTTAGTTCGTAAAAAAGTTTTTGTATAGTCGCCAAGAATAAAAACAGTATTGTTTGTAAAAACAGTTTAGAATTACATTCGCATAACATTTTGATCGATAAAATACAAACACATGAATGTTACGACTCGTTCAATTAAATTATGTATAAGTGCAATATAAGTTACGGCAAATGTATCTTAATGTATCTTAACAGTTTAAGAACCAAAGCGTTTCTGATAATTTTATTATAAGGCAATGTATAAATATTTAATAAATTCAGTACTTTATTTACAACCAATCTTTCATGAACCTTTTACATTAAATAGATGTTAGAAAATTTCTTGAATATTCAAGAAATATTATCTATTTAAATTTTTATATCGTAAATATTTCTGACGAAAGATGCTTCCGTTATGTGTTTATAATATTACATTTATTCTTTGAAACGTGAAAACAATTTTTAAAATCGTAATAACGCAAAAATACAGGATGCATTTGGCTGAATAAATAGTGTTTAATATAAGTTAAATTATTTAATATATTTGAATATTAAAATAAGATTATAATATAACAATAATAATTACAAATGTACCTTATGTATTGAGAATTATATACATTCTGCAGTTGTGAAATAGTCATTTTTAGTACATGCTGGTAGAGAAAAATTTTTCATAAGTATTAAAATTATATTTTATTTGATATTCTTTTCTCTTAAATATCAAAGGTAAATATCTCTTCATATACGAAGGCATTAAAGCTCGATTATAATTTAACTCTAATCATTTACACCATTATAACAAAAATATCGTATTGTACAAAACAAATACATATAATTGTAATCACATTTTTAGAGTCCGATCGAACTTTCGGTAAAAAATCAGGTTTGATTTCGGTTTCGGTCGAAATTAAGAGAAAATTTCGGTAAGTGAACCGAAACTGTACAAATTGCAACGCACCGGCAAACATTCGAAAAACTATATGTTATCATCGGCGCCGATTGCTGTAAATCACGCTGGCACTATCTCTTCTTATCCTTTTTTACTCACCAAGTCGCCACATGTCTAGTGCCTAAAATTCCTTATAACTTATAAAAAATTCCTTATATAATTTAAGAAATAATAAGATATTGATAAAAAATCTTATTTTTAAAATAGGTAATACCTCAGAAAATCATATGGTGTTTGTAAGATTTATCTAATTTCGGTTTAGGGCGAAATTAAATAAAAAACCGAATATTCGTTTTTGATTTCGGCCGGAGATAAAAAAGTGATTTCGGACTCTACACATTTACTTTAAAAGCGCTTTTCCGGCGTAAATATTTCATATTTAGTAATAAATATTTTTAAAATATATAATTATAAAAAGAAACAATTATAAAATACATACATTTTTTAATTCTGCGCGCTAATTCAGTTTATTGAATTTGAAACGCAATGATAAACTGAAGCTGGAAATAACATCATAAATTACATTGTTCATCAATTTAATAATGATGATTAAAACAAACAAAAAAATTATAGACTCTCAATCTTAAAATGAGAATATAAAATACTTTCAAGGCTAATAAGAGTCAAAGCAGATGGAGGTGCTCATTCGTTGAAAGTACAATCTTGATGGAATGTAGTTGCTCAATCTTTTTTTTATTCTGAACGTTTCGGCTCACTTTGGAGTCTTCTTCAGCAAAATTACATTTAATCTTAACTCATATTCATTGAGTATTCATGACAAGTTTGAGCCTTTCGTTTAAGAATCCACTGCAGTTGGGAACCTACAAGTGACTCACATTGAATAGATTACTCAATGAATATGAGTTCAGATTAAATGTAATTTTGCTGAAGAAGACTCCAACGAATGAGCACCTCCATCTGCTTTGACTTTTATTAATCTTAAAAGTATTTTATATTATTATTTTAATAATGATTTTAATAATGAACATCTGAAAAAGCGCAAAAAATTTATTGATGAAATTATGTTAAAGGCGGAAGTTCTATGAACTGTTCCAATCTGAATTGTAAATCAGTACCGTCCTCCCATAGCACAATTTTTGCCTTTGGCGACATGGAGGTAGATAATTCATTTAGCCGGTTAATGAGCGAATAGCCTTTACGCGGACATGCCAGATCAGTCTCTGAGAGGCGCAAAATCGGGCAGAGATCATTCCTTCCATCGCCGATATAGACAATTCTCTCATAGCTTTTACCCTGTTTGCGCTTATCCTGAATATAGTCCGTTAAAATCTGTCCTTTGCAAAGATTGACAGCGCTCATTTGGCATGTGTCTTGCATATGATATGGGTCCACCCTCAGCCTGCCTTTGTCATATCGGGCTGGGTTCGTGAAAACATGCGACACAACACGATCGAGCCGCTTACTTCTCAGCCAAGTGTCTATGAACATGCTATTAGAATCGCTGATAATAATGATCTCGTGACCGTTGTCATGTAGGGAAGTGAGGAGCCTCTGCATCCCTGCAACTTCAGGTATACCAATAATAACGTTTTCGATCTGATGCGCTCTTACAGAGTTCTCATGTAGAAGCTCGAAGATCTTGCTCATATAGGCTATCCAGCCACTAGACTTCCGTAAGTTGTGCACATCCTTGGATATCTCGATTGGTAGCAAATTTTGCACTACTAGATCGGTGTTACCGTCGCAGATGGTGTGGTCAAAATCAAACGCCACGAGTACGGTGCGATCCATCTTTACATTAATTAAAACATAATTGTTACATTATACTGTAGCTGCCAAGACCTAAAATTCGATATACCTGTTAAGACATTTATAGCATAATTTTAATTGAGCTACAAGTTGCTTTCTATTTTCATATAAATAATAGTCTGAAGTTATATGAGTATTTATATGCAGATGACACTACCTGTTTACTTTGACGACAAAATTGTCACATAACAATATAGGCTTATATAATCTCACTTTCAATGTGAATTAAATAAGACTTAGTAGTAAAGCACACGAGCTTGTGCAAATTGTAGGTAAAATCTCACATGTCGGGTTGAAAAGGAACCTGAATTCAACTGCGTTATGACATCACAAATGAGAATTATCTGAGTTGTGATGCAAATGGAAAGCAACTATTGTGTTTTTAATGTCAGCTGATAATTCACTACACAAAATTAGCTACATATATTTATTTAACCTGTGCTTCTTTTCTAGTTTAACTGGAGTTAGCAAAACAATTAATTAAATATTAATTATTAACTCACTTGGTGGATACGTAAATTGATTGCAAAGAACCGGCCGAATAAAATCTATACACAGACAATTAGCAAGTAGCATCAAACACCTGCCAACAGTCTCCCCTTTTCACACATTTACAACAATAGATCTGTTCGACTTGCTTACACTTTTTACACTCAGCATCTTCGCTTTCTGTCTTTTCAGCACCAAATATATATCTATCTCATTTTAAGTGTAAAAAGTGCAAGCAAGTCGAACAGATCAAATGTTTGAATTGATCGAAATGAAAATGTGCGCCATCTATGTTATTCAAAATGTGGGAAATTCAAGTTGAAGGGAAATTACTATTTGCATATATATATTAAACCACCGACGAGATACTATTAAAGACCGTCAACCCTGGGCAAATTTTCGGCGGTATAAAAAGGGCCCCAAGGGCCCGGAGGTAATAGAAGAACGCTGACATTATCGACAATTGATAAATTTGCTATTATTAACGTAAATATTTGACTAATACATTATTAAATTCATGATATTTTATTACATAAATGCTCTATAAATAAATATGCATATTTGTAAAGCTATAATATCCTATATATTGCCGAAAAATTACAATTTTTTTCTCTGCAGTTATTATCTCTGTTGATAATCGAACTTTGACGATAACACTGAAATCACAATTTTAAAGAAAAATCGAGTATTATTGAGTTTTAAATGCACGTACACCGATAAACACGTCTACTAAACTAATAAATCACAAAATTAGTACAATATTATCAGTTTTTTTACTCTTAATCACTTCAATATTAACAAGGACGCGAACTCCCATAAGGATGTCGGTCTTTAATAATATCTCGTCGGTGATTAAACTAATCAAAGAATGCTTCGAAGCGTTTGTAGCGTCAAGTGGACCGCAGTCTAAATCGTTTGTATCTCACATGAAGAGTTTTGAACTGCAAATAAAAAGGTTTGTGAGTCATTCTATTAATTACAATTAATCATTTTTTTTTAACCATGTACTTGACCAAAATAATTAACCGGATCTAAATTCAACAAAGTTTATATATATGGAATCGTTTGTATTTCGTATGAAGAGTTATGAAGTGCCATATTAAAAATGTTTGTGAGTGATCCAGACATTTTTAATTAAACATTAAAATATCGTGTATTTGACCGAAATATATATATTTCTGAGGACTATTCTTTTTGGCTGAACTTTTACACCAGCTCATCTTTCTTCCTCTTCTTTCCTCCTAGACCGGAATCAGACTAGGCATTAAAGAATAGGTCTGTTCGCGTTGCATGAAATCCCCAAATATTTTTACACTTAAAATGAGATAGATATATATTTGGCCTTGAAAAGAGAGAAAGCGAAGATGCCGAGTGCCAAAAGTGCAAGCAACGCGAACAGACCTATTGAGATCGAAGATTGAAAGATTGAAATTTGACCAATCAAAACAATAGGAGCTAAAATTCCTTTGCCCTCATTGGTCAAATTTCAATCTTCGATCTTCGATCTCAATCTTCAATGCGTAGTCTGATTCCGACCCTAGAGAGAAAAAGTGCAAAAGTTCAGCCGAAAAGAACAGTCCTCAGATTTCTTCGAAAAAGAACAGACCCAATTTGCGCGCGCGCAAATTAAATCCCTCGCGACTCTGCGCGGACTTCACGACGTAACGAAAATCACGAGCGCCGATTGGCTCGCGCGCGTGTCACACTCGGGTACCTTCGGCCGTGTTCGCGGGCGGATCGGGCACGTTCGTCTGGTCTGGCTAGGCGAGGGGGACAAGCCAGTGCACTTGAGAAAGCCCACCGTAGGCTGTCTCGACGTGTATGTTCTGAACTCTCCGCAACATGTTAATGAGTTTTCGTCTACTCCCAACGAAAAATTCACGTGGCGTATTCAGTATACGAAAGAAAGACATTAGTTCAAGACATTTACCCTCTTGATCGAGTCTTTTACTTAGTACCAATTGTGTAATAAGCAAGCTGAGGAACGATGCCAGGCAAAGGGGGCAGAAGAGGAAAGTACGGTAAGCGCACGACTTTGATATATCCGAAAACACGTCGTTTCCTTTTTATTTTTTTTCTCCTCGTTTTCTCATCGTCTACGAGAAAAAGGTAACAGAGCCCTGCTATCCGAGGAGCGCGCACGTGACGCGCGCTCGACATTATTAAATTATCGATTCGCGCCTCCATCCGTCCGTCCGTTTGTCCATGTCCCGAATGAATCACGTATCCGGAATGAAATCGGATTTATTTCGTCGACTTACGTCACGACGCGAAACCTCGACACGATCAATCGTTCTTTTTCCTCCCTCGAGATTCGCCCACCGTCGCTGGCTTTCCCGTCTTTCCGATTAGGCCCTTTTTGGCGCGAGTTTCCCGGGATCCATGGCGGACGGCGATATGGTTCCCATGTGACTCTCATGCTGCTGACACATGGAGCCCGCGACACGCGGTGTCGCGCGCCGCGTCTCGAGATAACGCGCCGTGTGGACGAAGCGCACCTCCTAGACAATTCGTGAGGCGTATCCGTGAAAATACGCGAGACTCGCGCTCGCGATTAAAAAACACGTCCCCCCGTAAGAGGTTATAGAAATTAAATATCGTTCGGAGCTGCGAGGTGCGCGGCGAGCAACGCCAGTCGTGCGTTACGTATGTATTTATATTTCTTTTATGATAACGATGATAATTAGCGAAGGCGAATACTGGGACATCCGGCTGTGCCAGGCGAATGTACGTGGCTCGCGCGATATGTATATCTAGGGCATATATATAAATCTCTCGTCTTTGTTCTTCACTTCCAAATGAACCCTCTGTTCTCTTCTCTTTTCGCTCGTTTTATTTTTATTTTTACACGTAAAACTCGGATTGATATTTTTCCGCATGACGGTTGGCTGCGTCCAATAGAAAAAGCAGCTCCGCTGCTTTAATCCTCGCTGGATTTAAATTAATGTATACGTCGGTTGAAAAACTTTATGGCAGTTACGGAACTGCTTTTTCTGCTGAACGCGAACATGTGCGCGAGTAAAGCCCACGCACTACGCACTGAGAATCAGAGATTAGAATTCGAGTCAAATAATTTTAAGTTTATTTTAATAGTAGTTTTAATTTCAATCCGTTTTGTTGCGAATTGTAATCTTCAATCCTCGCGATCTCCTCGATCTTTAAAGTTTCACGTTACACGCGTTGGAGATTGAGAATTGCGACCTGAAGATTAGAATTCAGCTAATCAGAACGAAACGGATTGAAATTAAAACTACCCGACCGGTCAAATTCTAATCTCTAATTCGCAATCCGCAGCCTCCAATGCGTGTGACGCGAGCTTAAGAATTTACGCAATCCGTAGCAATCCCCGGCAATCGGCGACTTATCGCTTCGTTTAGGCTTATTGATGCTTTTGCAATCTTTTTTCGTCAGATATTTATCTATTTATCGATCAGATAAATATTATCGCGCAAAAAGAGATGTTTCCTTCGCCCTCCTTTCTTCCCCTCCTCTCGAGTCCCTCAAGGACTCGGCTCAAACTGCGGATTTTTATTGTTCCCGTATTGCGCATTTGTTGGGATGAGTCGCGGCTTTTTAATATTTTTTCTTCGCTGCTCCGCCGACGAATTGGCGATAGCTATAATCTTCTTGTTGATAAAACTTAAGCAGCCGAAAAATCGGATGATTCGAGAATTGCGGACAGACTTATCGCAATGAAAAATAATTTTTAATTCCTGTATGATGATTTTAATTACTTCGGCGGCGCGTTCGTGTATTTTCTTTACTTTTTCGCGAATGTAAAATTGTAAAATTATTTTTTAAAAATGTACTTCCCCTACAGCGCAAAGTTGCAACATGCAAAGTTGCTGCAAATTTTGTACTGTATGGGTTAATACGCGCGCAAGTGTGTGCGATATTGTATACTTTTAAAAAATAAAATTTCCACTTACACGTGTAATTTATTTATAAAATGTATGTATAAATTATATATTACATACAGGAAAATTATTTACTTATGTAAATATATATAAAGAGTAAATCTCAGGTTTTACAATTAAATGCATCGTATTGTTATTATTAGCTAGAGATTCCGTATTTTTTAATAAACCAATTAAATAATATTTAGCATATAACATATTGAATATATATGTTAAACAATTATTAGATAGTTGTTACATATAGTATATTAAACAATTTTTACAAAGTGCTTATCGCAATCATGAACCTCGATTTTTCACGTTTTAATTATCAGCTCTGAAACACGTGCCAAAACCCATTAATGAGACAGGTACAGCTGTGTAGATTTCACATTATGTAACACGACATTCACTTTCAAGAACTGCTATTATTTTCCATAACTCGGAAAATTACCTGTCAGGCTTGCATAGTTTCTGACTGCCATAAGGTTTCCAAACTCCAACCTTTGACGTAATTAACTAAAGTAATTTTATTATCGACGTAGATAAGCTGTTATCAAATCACTTCCAACCAATTTCTCAGAAATTTCCTCACTCTTCCGGTTGAGTGGGGAATATTAAAATCTATAATTTATCGTTATTAAAACTGACGATAGTTCACAGTATTAACAAATACGTGTGAAGTTCCTAACTCCATATGGCATCTCATTGACAATCTTTTTATCAAGTATATATGAATTAATATTAAAGTGTCTTGTCATATATGAATCATTTTGCATTTTTAGTTTTTGTTAATTATAATTCACGTCTCTCACACAGATTTATAAATAGATGTAAAATAGAAAAATGTTTATAAGTGTATCGTATCTACACAACTACACAAACATATACCGGGTGTTTGATAAGTAACGATAAATCTTTCGCACAGGCAGAATGAACTAAACTGAAAAGTCCTCTACCATTTTGTAATTTTCGCAATAGTTAACAAGTATTAATTACTAAAAATTGTCGAAAATTGGTCTTCAATAATTTTTCACTCAAATATTATCAACTTTAGAGAAAAACTGCAAGAGACAAAAATTTTCTTCTCATAGAGCTCTAAGAATTTTTTCAGGATTTTTCATCGACTTTTTAATACTGCACTTTTTTATTTTTACCAACATGAGAAAATTTGGTATTAAAAAATTCTGAAAAAATTCTAAAAAAAATTCTCAGAACTTTATGAGAAGAAAATGAACAATTTTTGTCTCTTACAGTTTTTCTGTAAAGTTGATAGTATTTGAGTAAAAAATTATTGAAGACCAATTTTCGGCAATTTTTAGCAATTAATATCTCGTTAACTATCGCGAAAATTGCAAAATGGTAGAGAACTTTTCTTCTCAGTTTAGTCCATTCTACCCCTGTGCGAAAAATTTATCGTTACTTATCAAACACTCTGTATATACATACAAAAGATTGCATTTATAGCTCTGCACGGACAGACGAGTGAACCATATGTTTTGTATTCTGCTGACAGGTGGAAAAAGAGCTGAGTTTACATCCGATGAGGATTCAATCAACAATGATGCGTGCAGCGAGACCAGCGGTCAATCCGACAATCGTAGTGTGCTGGAGGACGCGAATGACAACGAGGTGGACGAGCTCGCGCAGCAGGAGGCGTTCGAGGAGAAGATGAAGGAGGCGATCGACGGTTTGACGCAGAAGAGCGCGAAAGGCCGCACTATCTGTTTTAATGGTATAGAGAAAATTTTCGCTATCAAATATATACCTGATTTCGTGGAGGATAGAAAGATGACCATCACGGATGCTGTGGAGCGTGGCTTGAAGAAGGGCCGTGGCGATGAGCAGACAACAGCTGCCAGATTGAGCACCCTGTTGTGCGTCCAGTTGGGCGCCTTCGAGAGCGCCGAGATAGTCTGCAGAGATCTAAAATCAATTCTCACCTTCATCGCTAACGACAATACAGCTTCTGTCCATGCTCGCGCCGAGGTAACGTGAATTATACGATTATCGTGTCATATTGGCCGGCACTTGAAATCAAGTCTTATATTTAAGACTATCTTCAACAATGTCTATAAATCTAGGTCCACAATCTTATTTTAAGAGACCGTAAGCCGTAAAGTCTCACATTTGATTGTGTCAATTTCTTACGACTTAGGGTTTAAGACTTATGCCTTAAAATCTCATTGTAGATGCTGCTTTAAGTACAGTTTTAAGATGTCATAAGCCAAGTCAGAGTCAAATTGGCGTTTTAAGATATTATTTAAGGTCTTAAAAATAATAACGAATTATAAATCGGCCAATATTTCAAAAGAGAGTACAAATTTCACTTCTTTATTAATTTCACTTCTTTATTAATCCAATTCTGAATTAATTTTTAAATGATTGAGGCACATAAATGACAGCAATTTCATAATAATATGAATAGATTTTATTAATTCTATTTAAATGTACTAATTTTTTTTTGAATATATCATTATTATAATTTTTTAATCCTTGAAGAAAAATATATAAGAAAAAGTAGAAATAAAACGATCTCCAAACTGGGTCGCGAAAAAAGTTGTATTCTTTTGTATAATTTATTAATGACCAAAATTTTTATATTAATAAAATGATTTCAGTGTTGCTGGGCGTTAGCCATGAATCAATTCTTGTCGGGCAACGATGCGACTGACACCATGGAAATCGCACAATTACTGTCGTCCATCTTTTCGGGCTCTTATTTAAAGGGAAACGGCGCGATCGCAAACATATCCCCGGATGTGGCGGCGTTACACGTGGCAGCTATCTCATCGTGGACCTTGCTTCTAACAGTTATGACCTCCGCGGATATCTACAATTTGCTCGCGAGCGGCAGAACAAACAGTTATATGCCGTAAGTCATTGATTGTCACCACGCGGGAACGTACGGTTGTCAAACGACGATGAACACGTGAAAATTTTTTCTTCCAGTTCACTTAATCGATTGCGCGAATTGCTGGAATCACCACATCTCGATGTACGTCTATCAGCCGGCGAGGCGTTAGCGGTGATATTCGAACTCGGTCGTGATTTCTCCTGCGACTACGAGCAGAATTGGGCGCTCGACCTAATCGAAATTCTCAAGGAACTCGCCACGGATTCCAACAAGTACCGTGCTAAAAAAGATCGCAAGCAGCAACGCGCTAATTTTAGAGATATTCTGCATTATATCGAGGTAGGTAGTTATATTGTGCAACTGTTTATTCGAAAAAAATTTCTGTTTGTTTTAAAAACAAGACTTGGCGACCGCATGTCAAGATACGACGAGGCGCTACACATTCCATTTTACTTTTAGGAAGATATCGTTCCGGAAATGCATGTGAGATTTGGTCAGGAAATTCTGTATCTAGAGGGATGGTGCGCGAGGACTCAGTACAACGCTTGCTGCCGGCTATTAGGCACCGGTATCAATTTCCATCTTGCTGAAAATCAACTCTTGCGCGAGATCTTTCACCTCGGCAACAAAGTTCTACCTCCACCAGTCACAATCAAAACGAGTAAATTAGAGCGAGTTAGTATTCATGAATACACTTGTCCGTTTTAAACATGTTTTTAACAAGGCTGTGTCTTATCTTTTTTGTTGACTTGTAGACATTGATGAACGCGGCCGCGTTCAAGGCACGCACCATTCAGCGCAACAAGAATCGCGACAAACGATCTGCAGCTATGGCACCGTAATCTTCTACTCCTATGCTGGTTGTCTCATTTTAGTGTAATACAAGTATATTTGAATTTTTCCTTTAATTTATTGTAACTATATTTAATAGCATAAATTACTGTTTTCTCAATCGATTCTTAAATCGAAATTGTACAGATGTTCTCCACGCGACACATGTCCTTTCTCCTCTTGCATAAATTTTGTCGATGTTAATATGTAATTCATCTTGTCACTTTAATGGCTATATTTATTTAATGATATATATATATATATACTTGATGATTTAACAAATCCACGTGTATATACAAGTCGAAATATGTGTATATACAATTGTAATGTTGATAACAATGATTGTATATCATATAAATTATTTTATCACATGTATTAAGTGTTTTATCAACTTGGATATTGATGATCTTTCGAACTGTTATTGTTTTTCTCTTGGAGATATATTAATTGTATGTTGAATACATGTTGATTTTGGCAATGAAATTACATTTTTTAAATTACTATAGATTGAATTGTCTGATTTAAAAATGGTTGTAATATGCAAATGTGCATGGAATTATTTCGTATATAACAGTAATTGCATACACGAATAATGTACGAAATATTTACTAGTATTGTACATAATTATATGTAAGTTGTATTCAATTAAACTAAAATGTAGATTATATAAAAATAAACGTAAACGATAAAATTACTTGTTTTATTATTATTATTATACATCTTTCTCTATAGAACAATCCAATAAATATTGAACAGATCTCGTTATCTTTGACGATTGAAAACGTCGATCACAGTCACTTCCATAAAAAAAAAGCTACAGTCACGAAATCATGTAATTATATAACTTTTAATTAAGTACATTTCAATCTATTTCGATATTTCCACGATAACTTTTTACAGTCACAATTACAATACAATAGTACATAAAAATAACATTACACTTAATTACGGCACTTATCACTAATATTAAGCGTACAGTCATGGCAATCAATTTCTATAGCCTCGTTTCATTATATAAACAGGGTTAGGAATGTTATTTTAAAAGTAATGTATTACCGTTACGTTACTTTTTGTAAAAAGTAACAACAAAATAATAACGAAACGGGAGTATGGGAGTCAAGCGCGGTAATCAGTGCGCAGATTAAATAATTCTATAACAAGTCAAATTTAATTAATCCAAGTCCATCAATAAGAATCTTACAATATTCTGCTCGTATGTTTCGACTCTAATTTGAGCCCTTATTAATGATAAAGAAAACGCAAATTAAGATCGAAAACTGCATGTTGAATACTGCTAGACGAGATGAGAGGTCAGTAGATTAAAACAAAATTAAGTTGTCCAACCAGTTGGAAGACTAGATGGAAACACGTCCATATTAAATTCAGATGATATCAGTGACGTTTGTAACGGTTAGTCAAAAGGTTTATAATTTAAAAAATAATAAGACTCATCTCGAGTAGCAGTAGTTCACATAACAAACTTTAAAAATGGATCCGGCACAGAAAGTCAGAATAAAATTATACAAAAAAAAATGTAGAGATATGTAAACGGGACCGTGTCAAGTTTATAAAATTGTACATAACAAAAGATATAGATCTTTCTGACTTGAATTTGAACAGTCGAGTTTAACAGTAATGTTAAAACATTGACAATAAGATATACTAACGAATAAGTCACACGATCATAGGAACCATTGTTAATTAGAAAGGTACTTAGACTAACTCGTTACCATTACCGTTACTTAGAAAGTAACGAAAATGGCATTAGTAATGCGTCACTTCCCAACCCTGTATATAAATAAATACTGTTATGATGGCGGACATAATACAATAAATTACTATATATAATTATATGTATATTAATATGTATAATTTATATAATATATATAATTATATAAAAGACTTTAGAAATTAAAAAACAGGCGAGTTCGCGTATATTACAGCAAAAATAAAATATCCTAATTATATACTTTTATTAGTAATTATATATAATTATTCAAGGTTTTAATAAGTAAAATTGAATAATTCATTTTTAATAAATAAAAATTAATGATTTTGTTAAAATATTGTCAATTCAGCATATAAATTTACTAATAAATGCATACAACTATCAATGTTATGTTTTCGCTGTAACATATACATATATTATATCGCTTCATAGGCGGCTTATATATGCATATTGATTATTTGCGCTTTAAATTCTTTTTCGGATAACATGTGCCATCGATAGCCCAATATTCTGGACACTTCTCGCTCTGTGTTCTCGTAACTACAGCTATTTACCTTGATCCATTGATAATACTCGGGTGATCTATCCAGAATTTTTGACCAAGCTCTGTCACATCTCTTCAGAACTACGTTTCGTCGAACATACAAGCAGCGTAAGCATTTCGCGGTAGAAACAATCTCTAAAATCGTAGCAGTCGATATTTTATCTCGGATCATCTGTGGAAGAAGTATTTGTCACTATATTGTAAATCAATAGAAATTTGTAGACAAAAATAGAGTAATTCTTTTTTAATAATTAGTTATTGTTATATTAGACATTGAGGAGAAGCTAGATAATCGATGATTTGTAACATTGATCTTGAATATAAAATTTTTTTTTATCTAAATAAATCTCAAAAGTTAACTTTATTTATTCGAGTTTTAAGTGATTCATATTTAATATAGCTATTTTCGATTAACTGTACCTAAACGCAGAAAGAAGAGCACATTTAAATTTCAGAATATATTACAAATAAGAAGACTGAGGAAGCTTGTAAAACATTCAACAGTTTGAATATTTAGCACGCGCAGCATCGGGATAAGTAAGCCTATAGAATAGTTAGGAGGAACTTACACTCACACAATAGCAAGAAAGACTTTCATAATGTGTAAAGGTACGAACGCATGCCAGCACATCGCGTTGTTAACATCGGTGTTTTAGGAAAGCTATCAAGCTTTTTGATTCAAATACAAAATGCTACCAGTGTATGCAGATTCGGGCACATTCGGCAGAATTGCACTAACGCCTCGTCCAATCTCTTAGCGAAGCTCCTGTGTAGATAGTATCTCGTAACTCCCTTAAAAGCGTACACCCGTATTGTCGAGTCGAAAAATGCTCCGTGAGTGAGTACCATGGATGGCGAAAGCTGCAGGACATTATTAGCATGAAGTAAAATTTCTGTACTTGTCTCTCTAATATAAAATCGCATATTATTTCTCACTAACTTGTGTATTTGGATTATCCAATACTATACTGTGACACGGTATAGCGCTATGTTCCAGTAAGTCGATAGGCAAAAGGATATCCGAAGCTTTATGACTTTCTATTTCAAAGTGAACTTTCAAATAAGGATTGCTCTTTTTCATCTTGATCCAAGATGATCTCTTTGGCTGAAATAAAAATCCAAATAAATATTTATTGATGCAAAAGGATTAGTATATGTTAAAATTAAGTAAAAAGGCTCAATAAATTAAATAATATAACAAAGAAGGGCTATTAAGAATTGTAATTAGTATATGTGTTAGAGATTATAATTACCAATCTTATGGTAGTGTCCTTTGGACTGTATCGATTTTGCAGAATATGAAGATGCCTCAATTTTGTGTATCCTATTAATTCTATTATATCCTCATGCAAATTTTGGGGACTAATGACTAAAACCTGAAAGAATTTTTAATTAAATATCACAGAAACTATATATATAAATATTATCAACTGTTACTTCATGTACTCACGTTTAAGTTAATAAATACTCCTACATGTAATAATGGACAATTGTAACGTGTGGTGTTTATCAATATCAATTTCGACAATGTCTGAGTGCAATTCGTACAGATGTCGTCCATTAAGTACAACGCTTCGTTGCTGTCGAGCATTAGATCTATCAGCTCCAGACATCTGAGATTCTGCAGGTTTCTCATCAGTCTCTTGAGTGCCTCCAGCAGTTTTCCACCAGTGCCAAAGACTCTAATTCGATCGGGATCATCCCTGTTCGCCATGTTACAAGGAAAGGTAAACTTCAACCTACGAACGTAGGTACCCACGCCAGCCACAGACGTGTTATCCGATCCTTGTCGTTCAGCGTACCACGATATCATGTTCATGAATTCGTAAAGATTGTAAAAATTCAACATGGGCTCGAACACGAGGGTGCGGAAGTTCCTTCCGACTTTGTTCAGACAGGTGGACGTTCTTAAGTGATCCAGGACGTACTGCCAGCCGCTGTAGTAGTTGAACTTCCCTCGCGTGAGGGTGGTGTCCTCCAGGGTAAACGTGGACCATACGTTCTGCAGTTTGAAGGCACGATACCAAGATCGGCAGACCAAAGACGCATAGTAACGCTCGCGAATGGTCAGATACGAGAATATCTCCTCCAGCAGAATGTCAGGTATCTGATCCCAGGAGCTGTACTCCTTGTACAGCTTATCCTCCTCCGTGTCTTCCTCCTCCAGATCTATATACAAGGCTTGGCAGATAAAATTTGCTTTATTCCTTCAATCCAGAGTTAAACTTCTATCTACTAGTGCTATGTGTTTTCTCTCCTTGTATCGACGTCCTATTTTTATATATGTCTACCTTGAATGCAAATTATTTTTAGACGATATTAACATCGATTCCAATTACAAATTAATCTTTCATGCTTTTCAACGATTCTTTATCTCGCTGAGGAGAGAAAACTGAGAGAAAACTTTGTTCGCCGGTATCCTCTACGTAACGTTACACACATACCTGGGTGTTAGTTACATCAAGAAGAAATTATGCAGAACTATGCAGAGGAAAAAGTCGCGTGTTTACACGCGACGGCATGAGCGTATGATTATCTCTTTAATCGATATGAAAAACATTATGGGAGTAACTTTTGTGATAAAGATCTCATATTTGAAGCGTAAAATTGCGTGGAAAATCGAGGAGTATCCAGCTTTTCCGGGCCGCAAGATCACGAGACGGAATATCGATTGTTTTCATGGATTTTT
>NW_017257468.1:227223-242477 GCF_001594055.1 Mycetomoellerius zeteki | reverse complement strand
AGAGAGAAAGAGAGAAAAAGAGAGAGAGAGAGACAGCATCACGCGCTCACCTTTGTCCTCTTCGTCGAATTTCCAGCAGCCCTTGCTCATTTTCGATTCGATTGCTGCTCATCGGTGTTACATTGAAATAACGTTTCTTCTCGACGGAGTATTTATACGCGATATTGCTAAAAATATACTGAAAAAACGGGAAGGGGCGTCCATCGCGACCGAGTGCGCATCGCCATGATGCAAATTTAAATCACCGCGTCTCAATGAATTACGGATCGTCGTTTCTCGCTCGCGCGTTGAAGTTTTTACGGAAACGTCGCCGCGCGAGAAGAGAGTGTCCGACTTGTTTCGGTAAGTCGTCCAAAGATCAACGGAAACACGCTCGGTGGAAGTCGATTACAAAAACGAATTTTCTCACGCCGCCACGGCGTCAGAGGAAAGAAGAGAGATGGAACGAGAAAGAGAGAGAGAGAAGGAAACAGCGGTTGAAATCGGAGCGCACGTCCTAACCTATCCTAACCTATAATGTTTTTGCTGAATAGTGGTCCGTCACGCAATCCAACGCAATCGTAAAAAGTCAAACTAACCTGAATCTCCGTCTGGCTGCTGCAGATCTATACTTCGCGACGCCGTGGACCTGCCTCGAAATAATACAATGAACGTGATCGGCAGATTATGTCAATTGAGGCCAACGTTGCGAGGTTGCAGGTGCGTGATATACGAAACATGTGGAACCGGGTCGGATTGTTATAAAAAAAAGACAAAAGATTATTTTTTCTAACACCTCTGAGTATTGCTTGATGTTATTTAAGAGAATTTTTTACGAATTTTGTTACTTACACTGCACTAGATTAGTGCATATTGCACGAAGCTGCTAATAATTAATGTATAGGGAAATTAGGGAAATTAAATATAAAAAGATATGTAAATATTTTGAACAATTGACTACTTAATTGTCACGTTATTTAAAAAATATAAATATATCATTTCACTGTCAAAGTTGATCAAATTATGCTACTGCATTCAGATATTTTATATGATCAACCCTTTATGTACTAATTCAGTGTAGTGCGAGTGATTGATGACTGATTAAATGACTTTTTGATGGTAATTATTATTAAGAGAATTTTAAAGTAATTATTAAAACTGATTTGCGCGTATAAAATACATTGAGGAAAACGCAAATACAGTCATTTCTTTATTTAGAATTATAAAAATATATATACTTTTTTTCCTTAATTTTTCATTTTTATTCTAATTTTTCTAAAGCTCTTCAGCTCATAAAATCTTAAATGTTGGTTTCATCAAATATATTCGATATTTGTAGAAATTTATACCTTACACACGATAAAAATGCATACGAAGGACCTGGTAAAACCACCGTGACGTTCATCAGTAAGGAGATGGGCTCTCAAATCTACGTGAATCATTGTGACCAGGTAATCTCATTAATTTATCTAGAATAATGATTTATTAATCCTTAGTACACATAATTGGGTCATTTGTGTCCTGCATATTTCTTTTCTTTAAAATACTAGGAACATGTAATAGGAGCTGAATAATCTTTTCTTTTTTTTTTAAATACACAACTTCCTAGTAAATGAGAATGGATTAAAATGGATTGAAATTTTAATCCATTTGAATCCATCCAAATGTATACTTTAGCATGATTTCATAATCTTCTTTATGTCTTCTAAACGCCGATTCCGAATAGCAATTTCTCGGCAATTTTTAGTAAGGAGGTTTCCTGGACAAGCAAGTGATTTGCCATTGCCTTCCGAGGAGCTATGAGTCTACGAATTTTCAATTCTGCCGGAGATCGAACCCGGAATCTCTAAAATAGCAGACTAGTGTGTTGTCTGCTACATCAAAGACGTTCGCACGTCTCGTAATTCATGGTTTATTTTCACTTTTTTTAGATTCAATTGGATTGAAAAACTGCATTTCCTATTTACAATTTTGTATTCACGATGCATTTAAAGAACTGAATTTTTTTTAGATTTTAAAAGACATAGAAATATGCTTCATACATTTCCTATAAATGAATAAAAATGTATTAGGATTTTGAAAATTTAAATCTATTTCACTCCGTTCTTAATTATTGGGTTCATAAATATTTTTTAAAGATGTTAGAGTGTACGAAAGAATCATTTAATCATTTTTGTATTCTTGTAAAAATAGTGAAAATTAATAAGCTTTCTACAATAAGCCACTGTCTAAGTTTTAAGTCATAGGCCGGTATTCGTAGTCGATTTCTTATTTTAAGACCGTCTTAAGTAATATCTTAAGTCGCTGCTAATGCAGCCTTCTGATTGGTTCATGACTTCTTAAGATTGTACTTAAGATGGTCTTGAATATAAAATCTAACTGTGAATATCGGCCTTAAATCTTAAGAAATTGACCACAGTCGGATGTGAGAAAAATAATCGACTACGATTGGTCAATTTTTTACAGCTTAAGACTTAAAGCTTAGGTAAAGCTTATTGTAGAAAGCCCATAATCCAGGACACGAATGACCTATTGTGTATAGTAAAGCACCAGAAAATCATCATGTATACAAAGGATTCATCAATATCTTATATGAATCATCAATATCTTATATTGAGACAAAGTACATTAACTCCAGATTATGATTTCTTATTTTTCAGATAGGATTCATGTTGAATACCGGTATAAAAATATTGGGGCCAACAATTCTCTTTCCCAAACAAGCTATCTGCTGGAACATTCAGTCTGGCAAGTACATAAACGAGGCGTCGCTTTCGTTATTCACTGTCCTCGAGCCAAAGCCTGATCTCTTGGTCATTGGATTGGATGATCAGTATGATTTTGCTTATATGAAAAGTCTTCGAGAATGTGTACACAAGCTTGGAATCAATACGGAAATACTTTCCGTATACAATGCATGCACGGTGTTCAATTTCGTCAATGAAGAGAGCAGATTCGTCGTTGCAGCATTGATACCGCAAAAAGCATTTAAACGACCACTGAAATTACCACGGAGTGAACCTGCGAAACAAATAACGGACTCTGATAGTGCTAAAAACAGCAAAACAGACAGTGTAAAAACAGAAAGTATAAGAAATCGATAGAACATATATGTGACAATTTGGGAGAAGATTGTATTATATTGTATAATAAAATAACTTCTGTAAATTATACATATATATGACTACGAAACCATTTTGTTCTAATTGCTCAAAATAAAACATTAAATGTTTTAAGAAAAAGAGAAACAAAAGTTACAATTAAAATAAGTGTTAATATCATCAGAGAAAATCAATAAATTGCTTAAATTAAACTACACACTTTATAGATATACTTCGGTGAACTAAAATGACGTTGCGATTAATTATAGACATAATCGCTGCATATATATATATATATATAATGAAACAATTTTACGCGTAATCGCGCGGTTCAAACTTTGAATAAAACAGCCATCGGCTTAAAGCTTTTAAATATCAAGAATGTTTCAAAATCTGAAAATAAAAATAGAACGAATTTCATCGGCTCGACATTTGACATTTTGTTAACAAGTTCTTCGTAACATTTCAAATCGAGACTGGCGAAGTAAAATCAAAAAGAGAAATTTACAGTAATCAGTCTGTTCTCCGCTCGTTTCTATAAATTCTCGTGCATTTTCGTTGATTTGAAATATTACCAAGATAGATAATATCTTCAAGTTTAATGTTTTAAAAAATAAAACTATATGCGCTATATGCTCGAATTCCGAGATTCTTTGAAGAAATATACGGACGATCACATAAATCGTCAGCCACGTGAGACGCGAATTTTGAAAAACGGCGCGTCTCGTATTACTTTTACATAGCATCGATACAGCTAGTTGTGTGTCTTATTATATACCGATCGGAAAATTAATTTCTTAACGAATTAAACATACAGGCAAATTTTTTTTTATTTTCACACCGTTTTTCGCTACTTCTCGTTCCATGTGGGACGAAATGGTATATACAGTTTTTTCAACTGTCTGGAAAGATCACGTTACGAATAATAAACGATGCCTTTGACGGATAAGAGTATATTCAACTTGATTTATTTTCACACCAGAAATGTACAAGAGACGGGTCGTAAAAGCTCCGAGACTGAATGGATTATCATAAAACAAAGGGTTTGGAAGAAATTCGTGACTTGCCACTTTCAGAGCTTCTCGTAGCTTTCGGGTAATGGATAATTTGTATACTTAAATACAGTTTCTTCCGCCATGGCTCTTGATCTATATGTTACAGGATCCTTTGTGAACAATACGCACGTATTTCTCCAAGCGGACGGTCACGAAAAATTTTAAAAGGATGACGAGGATGAGAAACAGCTGAGAATTAAAGGACTTATCATTTCGTCCAAATGCAGACAGGTGGTTTTAACACAAATGTATTGAACGCAACTCTACAAAACAATTCTCTCGATTCTTTACTGGACTAGATGCTTCATCGTAATATTGAGTTCGACAGGGATCATTTCTGAGCAGGGACTCGGACCGAAATTACATTTCGGATTAAAATTGGTTAAGATTATGGTCCGAGGCTACACCCAATTTTCGGTTTCGGTTTCAGTTTCACTTCTTTTAGTGATAATAATGATCGTTACACGTATATAATTATCGAAAACCAAAACCGAGAAAAAAACCGAAATTCAAACGCTCCCGGTAACATTATCTAACAAAAGAACTGGAACTAAAAATTTGATTTAGCCTTTGAACTGGAATTTTTCGGTCCGAGTCCCTGCAGTCCTAAGGGAGACAAGCCAGGCACGCATCTGTTTCAGAATTTCGTTTTATTATAATTAACAATTTAATCTCGCTAATACGGGCAACTGAGAGTAATTCTCTACGCTGTTTTTAGTGCTCCAAATTAATAATTTAATTTGTTACTATACATACAAATTGTTTGTTCGCACGTATTTCTGTATTATATTCGACTTAATTATTTGAACGTTTCGGCTCCTTCCGAGCCATCTTCAACAAAATAATTCATTAAAGTATATCCGTCGACAAAGTTTTCATATGTAAATGTCTGAATGAGCGTCTTCTAAATTCCCGGTTGAAAGTGTACATTTTTTTGAACGCTATTGATGGCTGAAGACTATTAGCGAGATTAAATTGTTAATTATATCAGAGTCTAATAAAATATTATAGTTTTATTATAATTCACTCAGCTCTGCAACTTCATTGAGACACATCTTGTGTATTATCAAATTTCAGCCTGTCCGGTATTGCACTTACGAGAAAATTGTGTGTCGCGTCCGTACTTAATCGTTAACGCAGTATTTTTTCTCCGCCGTTTGGTGATGCATGATGTGTGTGACTTTACGATACGTCCGCCGTAAAACGCAACGCAAAGTGCAATAAACGAAAGAAATTTTGAGTAGAAAATCTCTATGACGCACTTAGACAAATATATTTTTTTTCCGCCCTTTCCTTCCTTTTCTTTTGCTTAATTAAGGCACCGGTGTACCTAACTTAGTGATAGCTTGAAGAAATCGCATTGCTTCCTACAGTCGCGCGACAGAATCCCTGTGTAACAGTCTTGTGAAATACTTGAAGAACGGCAAACGTCTTATCTTGAATCTTGTTTATGCATTTATGTCTTTTTTTTATGTCTGCATGTTTTTCCACGTGTTCTCAAGTGTAATTCTCGCATCTGTCTTTTTAGCGTCTCTTCCTTTCGTTTCTCTCGACAGAATTTAGGATTAACTCTATGTCTGGGTTGAACACGGTGATAGATTAAAAAAAAGAAATGTAAACCAATTTCTCGCAAGTAACACCAATTAAAGCGCAAGAGAAGCGACCTGTGTCTTTGAATACTCAAAAATGAGAAATCAGGAGCCATATTTTGACGCCTATTTTTATTATTGTGTAAAAATAATGCAGTACTCGTATCGCAGCATGCGTATCCCGCGGTATATTCGTTATTCCATATCTGTGTAATTTATATTTTACAATTAACAATTCATCCCGCGTATACAGTGCGATTACAAAATCAATCACGTTGCTGTTTTTGCCATGATAATTTAGCATTGATTCTATTTTTTTCCTAATGGTCTCTTAATCTCTTTATCGTTAGCACAACGATAATAATGATAGTGACGATGGTTGTGATGATGATGATGATGATGATGATGATGGTGACGATGATAATGGAGTGATGATGGCAATAACAATAATTATGAGAGTAATGGAGGGGGAAGAGGAATAGAAGCAGAGAACAGTACTAATAATTCACATAATAATACTAATAACAATAATATTAATAATAATAAAAAGGAATAATATTAATATTATACAAGTTATAATATTAATATTATAATATAATAATTATAATACGACGATGTTGATGTCGAAAACGATGATGACGGTAAGAAGAATGGCTATTTGCCGCTCGGGGTTGCACTTGTACGATCAGCGAGATAGCGGCTATATTAATGGGAATGATGATGACAAGAAGAATGGTTGCGGTATAGTGCGCCAGCGTAAACAGAAATGAAGAGCACAATCAGAAATCGCAATAGAAATCGTTAGTTTTAAGACCAATCTCGACCGAGTGATTCGCCTCGACCAGCTTGACTGTTTTTAATCATCTAAAGATTCTCCTCACAATTCTTTTTTCAAGGAGGGAGGGAAAGGGGGGGGCGAGAAGAAGGGACAAAGGATAATAATAGAATAAGATGATAAAATCACTAATCGATAATAACATAAGGCATTATGTTGAGGATCTCGCCCTGGTAACTGGGCCTCGCTAGCATCTGATGCCACTCCCGAAATTCCACATTGTCAGTTTGGTTGTTATGCACACTTTTTACACTATCCACGTTCGACAATCCTGACACTCTGTTCCCTCCGTCCCTGGCATTCGAGCGCTCGTCACCATCGGAACACGCGGTCGCCATCGACAGTCTTGGCTGGAAGTTCCCGTTAAGTCCTTCGATACACTGTATGTGTAACCTCTCGAGATCCTCGGCGGTAGCATCCCGCGGTGGCGGAAAACATTCGGCGTCGTCCCGCTCTTCATCTTCACCCCAGTCTATCGAGCTGGGATCTAAGGGCGGTAATTTGGCCAATATTTCCTCGACTGTGAGGTCCCGTTGCAACGGTGATCGACACGTCGACGTCTCGGCGGTGGTTCCTGATATCCTATCGTCTTCACGCAGCCTGTCCTGACACGACTCAGGCGAGGGCGACTCGCGACAATTCTCCGCGGCTCTCAACCGAGCCGCTTTTTGCGTTTTGCCAGTGGACGTATCCGAGGAGGGCAGACCTCTGTGAAGACTCTGGGAGTTCTTCTGGCTTGAGCAGCGCAGATGCTTGGACACCTGCTCATTGTTACTACCTCGCAGAACATCTTCCGTGCTCGGCGGTTCCGCGACGCTTTGACTAGGTAGGGCATTGGCGCTGCCGATGGGGCTACAATTACTTCCGCGCGCCTGCAAATCGGCTAGTAACTCTTGCGTGGTTTTCAGTTTCGGATTCCTCGAGATACTGGCCAGCTTCTCTTTCACGCTGTCCTCCAGAAACGATTGTCGCTTCGCGGACTTACTGCCCTTTTTACGGCCGCGCTTCTTCGGGCCCGACTCGTCGTTCGTAGTCTCGAGAGAAGTCTCCGCGAAACAATCGGAGATTCGTTCCTTCAGTGTAGGGCTAGGCACTTGCGAATTTAAATTACCACTTATGTTTTCGCCGTTGAGTCGTTGCTTCTTGACTTCTTCTATCGTCGACTCAGTTCCATGCGGCGATGGATAGTATTGACATTGGTCCTTGCTACTCTCCTCTTTCCGTAATCGCTTATTAGAACTGTGTGTACGCGGCACCGCTTCCGTTACGTGATTCTGATTCGAGGTACCGAGTACTGGGGACGCATTCCTCGAACAGGAACTTATCCTGTGATTGATGGTCAGGGTAATTGACTGTTTGTTGTTCGAAGACGCGTTAGGAGATCGTGAATGGTCACTGTGCACAGATAGTGCCGGACTGAGAACCTGTAATCACATACTCTCGATGCTTAATATAATCAGTGGTGTTTCATTTCAATATACAAACTCGTGATATATATATATGTAGGTGATTCAAGTCAAATTAGAACTTTTATTTTTATGTTCATGAGAATAAAAGTCCCGGTTTGACTTAAATCCCCCACATATATGAAATAATATTAAATGCTGGTCTGTTCGAATTTATTTGATTCCAAAATGTAAAATAATTTACATTTTAGAATGCAAGCTATCCGGCCGGAGTAATATTTTTCACAATAAGTTTATTACAGTTTTTTTAAGATTAAATTTAGGAGAATTATTAATGTTTTAGATGGATTGTGTGTTGAAAATCTGACAGTAAAGGCACGAAATCATATTTCTGAATAAATTCATTTAAATAAGAATACATATACGTATTAGTTCAACATCTAACTTTGACAGTCAAGCGACACTTCTCGTATTTAGGTAAATTATTTTCTTACTAACATTTTATTTAAAAACTCTTTCTCTGGTATTTGATGATTTTGTATGTTAATGTAAGATTTTTTCTCATGAAATTTTTTATTTTTTAACAAAGAATTTGTTAAATAGATACACTTTTGAAATTAAACATGAAACTCGAAATTAATATATGAAAATCAGGTAAATGAGAGTATGGTGCGGTACTTACAATTAGTGTACAAATATTATATAAATATGTAGATAAAATTATATCGACTTGCTTTACAAATTCGTATGTCTAATAAACATCAATAGCAATTGTAATGTAAATATTGTTTGGCGTTAACATCCAACCTGCTCCCTAGCCTTTACATACATATATTTTCTATTTTGAATATATCGTATTCATTGAGCCTTTTTCGTTTTATTATTTTTTCAAAATTAAATTCGTATTTATTTTTTTATTTTTTATATTTTATTATGTATTTTATTTTTTAAAGCTTTTTAATTACATTGACTGAAACTATAATAAATTTCATCATATAATAAATCATATAGTAAATTTGAACAGACCAGCAGGATTAAACGTTTTATAAGAAATATTTGGTTTTCTATCGTTTCCTTGATAATAATCAACTTTTCTTAAAAATTGTAACTTACTCTGAGAGGAGTGGCATCTTTCAAGGGTAAAGGACTGTGAGGCTTAAGCTCTCGCAACGCAGGACTCTGTGGCTTCAAATTCCTCAGGGCCATCTCTTTCGCACCGTTGAGGGCCAGGGTAGGCTGACTCGACATAGAGTGTACCGTCGGTAAAACCATGTCTCGCCAGCGGCGTACCAGATCTTTCGCACGCTTGGCCAAGGCTTCATTACTCGTTTTTCGACGAAGTTCATTGATGTGTTTTCCAAGTCTCGTAATCTATCAAAAGTAATTACGTTAGAATACCTTTATTCTTTGTTCTTGTTTCTTTTAGTATTCCACTAATTAATTAGAAATTTTCTGTTGAGCATAAATATCGATTTGATGATTAAAAAACTAGTAAAATATAAAATAATAGTTATTAATAGACAAATGTGCATGTACATACATACATTAACTGATTCAAATTGATGTACCTAATTAGTTGAATTTTTCATTTATTTCATTATAAGAAATTATAACCTATTAATGTAAAAAATATCAATAAGTTATAACTGCATTTAGCAAAAATATTATATATAAATTATACTTTTGTTAAGGATTAAACCCTCATTAAACTTGCAGTTGTATCGGTAGTTGCATAAATAATTTGCAAAGCTTATTTTTGTATATAAAATAAATTATACAACATACACAATATTTGGATTGTTACAGATGTAATGACTAATTACATTATCCAACTAATATCAAAATAATAGCTTTTTTAATTTTTATTGTAATTCAGTTATAACATATACTTAGGTTTACACCCAACTTTTACATTTATCGATAACACTATAAAGTGGAAGAACGTAAATATATAGAATGAAAAAGAGGACAAGTTATCGCTCATTAATAAATTATATATATACATTATAAAATTGCCAATAATTTATTTAGTCATTACCTCCAACACTTCTTTAGTGACTGTCGTCTTTTCCAATGTCGAAATGACATCGACAACGGCTCGTATATCGACGACCTGAAATAAAGACGAGTAATTTTTAACATATGTTTATTTAATTGTAAGCATTAGAAAATTATAATCAGACTTCAATTCACGAGGTATGGGATTTTTGAAGGGAAGATCCTAAAAACAAGTTCTACACGTACACGTACACACACATACGTATTCAAACGAAACACTACATATGCAATCTACATATGAGAATATATATCTATATATACGTATGTGTGTATATGTACACATACACATACATACCACACACACACACACACATATACACACACACACACACACATACATATGCACGCATACGATCATCGCGAAGAACGTTTCATTTAAAATTATGGCCTGTAATCACAGGAGCCTCGATAAAAAATTTGACTTGAAGTGAATCAAAATGAATTTCGATTAAACTTCTTCGATTCGATCAAATTTCCGACCGCGGAAGTTGCATCAAATTGCCGAACGGTGTCAAACTCTGCAATGGCATTTTATGCGAACGAAATTCCTCGGAGCGAACGGCTTCGAGAATCATCAGAATGCATTTTTGCAAAATGCAGAATATCGTGCACATTTACATACGATATCCTCGAACAATTTTATCGGGTGAACAGCATGGCTGTCTCCGTGCAGAAACAGGCCAAAATTACCGTCTGGCAGAAATTTCTCGAAACCGTATTTCGAAATCGAAGTGCCGATCGTCCGTTTCTCTCGACGAAAACGTGCAGAATTTTGAGTAATCGAATTTCAGACAAGACCATGGACAATGACGATCAACGGACACATCATCGAAGGAAAGTAGCGGCGTTCGCATGATCGGACCTTCCTCGCAAATTTACGATACTATGGTGCAACGAGAGAAGGAAAACGCCGAGCGAGATATGCACGAGAGAAGGCAGCATTGTGGCATTACATCGAATAATCACGTCGGCTTGCGCTAAAGTGCATCATCCTGATTGAGGTTATGTATCCAGGTAGTCGAGAATGGTGTAGAACGCGCTCACCCGCACGTCATTACGTTACGTTACTCCCGACTCGTCCTTTTTCCCTCCCGCATGTTCTCTCTCTCTCTCTCTCTCTCGCTCTCTTTCTCCCCCTCGCACGTACACTACGGCGGCGGATGAGCGCGTGCGAGTGTGCGTGCGAGCGAGCGAGGGGGCGAGCGAAGAGGCCATACGTAGTGCGCGGCAGTGCGCGCGGATCGCCTGTCCGTCGCATCTCCGTGAGGCGGAGAGAGGAACAGTGTGGCTCTCGCGGCGCGCGACGGCGACGACGACCGTGGCCGCGGCGGCACTCATACACTCGCGGCCGTCGCGGCCGCCACGCTTACGACGGGACACACACTCACACGTACGCACGCACACACGCGCGCGCATATACGCGCCATACACATACACGCTGTCACTCTAGCGGGTACTCTCGCGCACGTCACTGGTACAGGCAGCAACACGGCGCACGGGGGATCGAGAGTGGGCCGATAGCCGTTTGCGCGTACGGACACGGAGACGGCGCGGTGCATCACGCCGCGACACACCACACTCCGCCTTTACTTACATTGTATTCCTTGTCAAGGGATTTCAACAATTTTTCGGTCAGCTCGCTGCAAATTCTCTGCATCGGGGTATCGCGCATGGGGTCCCACCACGGGGGGATGTATTGTATTAGGATTAGCGGAAAAATAGAGTCCTCGCTCCACGCGTATATCAGAGAATCGGTCGGAGATGCGCGAGACACGAGGGAGACTCGCAATGGCGACTACCGAACTGTGCGCTCCACCGTCGTTCGCATGCCCTCCCTGCCTCCCGAGTGCCTCCTAGTCGCGGCCCATGCATCGTCCCTACCCCCACCGCCGTCGTGCCGAAGCGCCACTAGCGACGCGAGTGGCCGCCCGGAGATCGCCGAGTCCTCCCGAGCGCCCCCTTCCCTCACCTCTCCGCGCCCATATCGGTCGTCCGCCTTTCCCCGCTCGTCCCGCCGATCCCACGCACCGATCGTCTCCCCTCCCTCCTCCCCCTCTCCGTTGCCACTTTCGGCCGTGTTCGCGTCAGTTCGCACTCGGTGCCACTCCGTGCGCTTGGCGCTGCTCGACGCAACGGCGCACCAACGGGTGGATCGCTGGTCGTGGCGTTATCATAGAGCAGCGACGAATTCGAATAAATTGCACCGAGAATTTTTAACCCCGTCCACGCATCGCGCCACCCTCGTATTTAGCGTCAAATGTGACTGTGGGCCCCGATTGCATACATATTGAAATAATTTTCATATTCGAACAACGGAAAGAGGTTTAGACGGTAAATTCCGATATACCGAGATATATCGGGCGTAAATTCAGTTGTATGTATCTCCTACGTGTTTTAAACCGCCAAGGGTAGTGATGACTCATCGTATCCGATGTCAATAAGAAACTTAATCTTCCTCGAAATCGCGGCCCACCAGCGTTCACGCCGATGAACCGACCAGTGTACGGGGTAAGGCGTTCGAAATTGCCAGCCTGATTTACGTCGATATTTCACCGTCTGAAAGGAACGGGTCGAATGTAGAAAGATCTCGTTTCCACGCGTCCATATCCTGTAATCGGTGTAACTCTCGCTCCGGACCGAGTTTTTCCGATGGAACTGTACAATTTGCATAAATCGATTTTTCCAAGCATTCCAAGCGTGCAGAAATGCCAAAGTAAAACGGAGGATTAAGTGCCTATCGAAACATTTCATATTTTATTCTAAAGTGAAGCTCGCTTTCTCGATCGTCGCCTTGATATCGCTCGATACTTCTGTACACGCAAACATCGTTTTGGAGTAGCTATAGGTATCTAGAATGAAATCACATTGGTATCGTAATGTATTCAGCTCTCGAAGCGACTTTTACATGACCCATTTTTCTCGATAGATAATATTGGCATAATCAAGGTGATAATTTCAAGCATCTCACCCTATATCCGAGGTTCTTCCTCTCCCACCTCGTAACCATCTATTACGATGAAACTACATCGGGGTCATACATAGGCGTAGAAATGTGGCTGCTGGATAGCGTAAAATGGTAGATAAAATTGAATAAGATTCGATTTAAATTTCTGTCTCTATTATCATTTCGATAGAAATTCTATCGTTCCTCGATGGACAAAAGGAACTGTCGAATTAATGTCTAGGTAAATGGGTAACTGTATCGCCATATCGCGTTGCTCGGAGAACGGAAATCCCCCGAATAACAGGAACGAGATAAAACGTGGAACTGTGGAAGTGAGGTGCTCGACGTCAGAGGGAGAGGAAGGGGGAGAGAAAGAGAGAGAGAGAAATTAAATAAGAGGGGAGAGGAAGATAGAAAGAGGTCATGTGCATCGTGGCTGATCGTGGCATAGTAGAGAGATTACAGAAGCGAGCGGTATATTCGCGTGAGCATTTAAGATTTTGATAACGGTTGACTACCCATGTGATGTAGTGAATTTGCATACTTCTACAAAATTCTCGTTACAATTCATTGCAGCTCTGGATATTTTATTTTACAATGATCACGAAACATGATTCGCGTGCTTTGTAAAGATACGTGATTACGGCGCGTCCCGAAACCCGTCGAGCAACGTCCGTCCGGTCCGTCGTAATTCTTTATATGGTCTTTTTTTTGGTGGGCCCGGAAACATCCGGTAGATGGCGATAGATGAACGTTCCGAAATCTATTTAAAGAAGACTTATGCGGGGTCTACAATAGAAGTCATAGCAGTTGGTAATCTTGAGTCGTAGAAAATTAACCAATCGTAGTCGAATATGATTGGTCAATTTTCTAAAGCTGATTCTACATTGATCGCATCGCAGCGTCGCAAGCATTGCGGTCCAATCAGAGTCGAGCTAGCTTGACGTTGATTGGACCGCGACGCTGCGATGCGATTAAAGCTGGTTCTACATTATTTACAATTATTAGTAAGAAATTGACCAATCAGAGTCGATTATTCTTTTCACAATCGACTGTAATTGGTCAATTTCTTACTCTTCTTAAACCATGCTTATTTCGCATATTGTAGACGCGCCTTTTCTGTACTGCTTATTACCAGCGCGAATTCTGATTGGCTGCTGCTTTCTGCTTTTCTATCAAGGTTTTTACCCTAAAAATTAATGAATATCAGGGTACCGTCACATGTGGCGTAACTTACGTCAGCCAATCAAATCATTTCAACTAGAATAACGCGTAGTACCTGTTGCAATTTGATACGATTGGTTACCCCGGATCTACAATAAGTATTTTAAATCTGAAGTCGTAAGAAATTGACCAATTACAGTCGAATTCGAGGAGAATAATCGACTATGATTCGTTCATTTTTTAAGGTTTATGGCTTCTGTACACTGAACGCGGAAACGCTTGCTGCGCGGCAAAATGCGACGTGGTGATCAATGAACATGTCAGGAGCTGTAAGCTTATTGGCTACCGCGTTACATTTTGCCGCGCGGCAAGCGTTTCCGCGTCCAGTGTGCAGGAACCATTAGGGCGCGTTCACACCTTGACGGAAAAGCGGAAAAGCAGTGACCAATCACAAATCGCGCTGGTAGTAAGTAATATAAAAAAGCCGAAATTGTCGAATACCAGCGCGAGTTCTAATTGGCTGCTGTTTTTCCGCTTTCTGCTTCTCTGTCAAGGTGTGAACGGGCCTTTACGCGATACGCGGCAAATACGGCTCATGGGACTCCTGCGCATTGGTGCAAATTAAAGCAGTACACAAAATAACGTAAAGATATACATATAAATAAACATAGAAATCGATTAAATCGTGAAATACCTGATACATTTTATTGTACTGTTAAATAAAATATGTATTTCATAATTCGAAATATTTGTATTTCATTTTTATACTCAAATTAAATCAGTGTACAACGGTTTTAATATGCACCAGTGCGCACCAGTGCTTCCAGGGTGCGTTCCAAAACTCGACTCTATCAACTCCGAGTATCTTTTATCCTTATTCAACATTCGATGAAGAACAAGGATAAAAGATATTCGGAGTTGATATGCTGGATTCACACTGCATCCGATTTTCGTCGTACGCCGCTCTGCAACCAATCAGAAAACAGGATTCCGATGAATTTTGCTTCGTATTACCCCGGATCTACAATAGGTGTTTTAAGCCGTAAGAAATTGACCAATTACAGTCGAATTCGAGGAGAATAATCGACTATGATTCGTCCATTTCTTATGGCTTAATGCTTAA
>NW_017257468.1:219656-227185 GCF_001594055.1 Mycetomoellerius zeteki | reverse complement strand
TTTTCTGATTGGTTGCAGAGTGTCGTACGACGAAAATCGGATGCAGTGTGAATTCAGCAATAGAATCGAGTATTGGAACGCACCCCAAGAGGTCCAAGTTTCATTCGAATTCGCCATTACTACTGCGCACTGCTGCGCACACACATTTTTCGGAACGCTTCTCCCTTTTAACCTACTATATGAATGTGTATGTTATATATGTCATTATTTAAGGTGGACTTTAAACGGGAGTGATTTAATTCTGCCTTATCATTCTAGGCATTTTCTCTTTTTTACAGAGACGGTCGGAAGTGTGAAAGTTGACTTGAGCGTTACGTGTGCGATTTACAACGTTTGAACATTTTACAGTGAATATCCTTCGCAGAGAAAAATGAAGGAACTGCGCTTCGATGGTCAAGTGGTTGTGGTAACAGGAGCAGGTGCAGGTAAATATTCCCTTTTTTTTTTTACTTTAAAAAATTTATTTTCACATTTTTATCACACTTTTTATCACACCTTTCCAACTAGCATCATACGCAGAAACAGAAACAAATCATTTGATTACATTATACGGTAATATTGAAAGAGACAGTTTTTCTCACTGATTTGACTCAAACTTTATAATATTATGTATTTTACGTTAAAAATGAATATAAAATTAAAAATCGTCAAGCAGGTAAAACGTTGCTGCCAGTAATAAATAATCATTACATATCTCTTTTTATTACAATGCACTTTAATATCTAATTTCTCCGTGTTCTTTTTAATTGGAAGTTTTTAATATGATAGACGGAGAAAGGGACTTCTTGAATTTCGTCTCCCCCTTCCCTCCCTCCCCCCTTTGTGGCTGTGACAGGTTTCTTAATAAGTCTGTTCATGTTGCTTGAAATCTTCAAACATTTTTGAACTTAAAATGAGATAGATATATATTGGGCGTTGAAAAGAAAAAAAGCGAAGATGCTGAATGCAAAAAGTGCAAGCAACGCGACAGACCTAATCTCTCATACATGTTATGTTTGACGATTTTTTCTTTCATATTTGTTTTCTACGTACTAAAATGCATAATATTACAAAATTTGAGCTAAATCGGTAAGGAAGATCATTTTTATCAAATATAATTTATAATTATTTTATAGTTAATACTTGTTTATCAATTATAAACTAGAAAGATTCAATAGAATTTTTATAATGTAATAAGAATAAAGTTCTATTTAGAAGAAAGTTATTTTTTTATGAAAAATCAATAAAAAAAAATGTATAAATAATGTTTTTTTATTTGTTACATTTTGACTTATAATTGAAAGTAATTTGCATTTACTTGAATAATATAGATTAGCTGTTATCATATTGAAGATAATATTCTTTATATGCAATGTACAAATAATTTTCAGGATTGGGACGTACCTATGCATTGCTGTTTGCATCCAGAGGTGCCAGCGTAGTTGTAAATGATTTAGGAGGCAACAGACATGGAGATGGAAGCAGCACCAAGAGTGCGGATGCTGTGGTTGAGGAAATTCAACGAAATGGTTAATATTTTAATATGATATTTTTTACGTCATCTTTTTAGCTTATTAATACAAAATTTCTGATCTGGGTATCAATTACGTAACCTTTTTTTTAATGTAGAAATATCAAAGGTGAAAGTTTTTTGTATGTATTTGTGTGTATATATGTATATATGTATGTATACACATACATACAAAAAATTTTTATTTTTTTGTTTCCACTCTAAGAAAAAAGTTACACATTGACCCCATGATATATATAATATATAAATTTAAAACCTTTTTTTTTAAACAAGTACATGTTTTTTTCATCTAAAGTTTTTCTAATCTTCTGTGCAAGTATTTAAGATTTATCTCTTATATTTAATTCTGCATTATACGTAAGGATAATTAAATGATAAACACATGATAATAATCTTTTAGGAGGCAAAGCTGTCGCGAATTATGATTCTGTGTTAGATGGTGAAAGAATCATTAAAACTGCAATTGATTCATTCGGCCGCATCGATGTAGTTGTTAATAACGCTGGTATTCTGCGAGATGTATCGTTTGCAAAAATGACGGAAGATAAGTGGGGTATGTATATGAAATAAAATACAATATTAACTATTTCCTTGTTTGGTACTGCGATTTTCAGAATGCCTCGTATGAATCTATATATGTATATCCATATGATTTCTTTCAGACATCATACATAATGTACATTTGAAAGGTGCAATGAAAACGACACAAGCAGCATGGCCATACTTTATTAAGCAGAAGTATGGCCGTGTAATTTTTACATCGAGCAACAGTGGCTTATATGGAAACTTCGGTCAATCCAATTACAGTTCGGCAAAACTTGGTCTTGTAGGATTAGCTAATACACTAGCCATTGAAGGCGCAAAGAAGAATATTTATACCAACGTAATAGTACCCACAGCTGGCTCGCGTTTAACGGAAGATATTATGCCACCAGGTAAATTGTCTGTAACATCTATTTTGTAATAATCCTTATAAAGCTATGAGATTTTATTCCTTAAGTTTTATAAATTAAAATATGAAATTATGCTTTTAGTCTTATCAATTGTAATATCTAATTCTTAATCTTGATAGCAGATTGATAAGTAAAATTACTTGTTAAAAAATATTTTACTACATTTCGTGTTCAATAAAGAAGTTACAAGAAAATTACAAAAGCGAGCGAATTTACTAATTCAATCACCTCGTTTCAAGATACAGAATCAGCTCTCTGATATATATATATACATATGCAAACACATTTTGCTAAAAAAAAAAAAAAAATTGAAATATTAATTGATATTTTGCAGATTTCTTTGAGCAGTTGAAGCCTGAATTGATAGCACCCGTTGTCTTTTGGCTGTGTCACAAAGATTGTACAGAAAATGGTTCGATAATTGAAGCGGCATTAGGCTGGGCTGGCAAATGTAAGTATTAATAATATTTGCTTACCCATACCTGTTAATATTTGTAAAGAAGATACAATTTTTAACAAATAATTATTTTCGAAATTTCATGTTGTTTAAAATAAGCAGTTATTTACCTCATATTCTTATAAATTTTTTCATTTTTTTGATTGAAATAAGTATAGAGATATTACAAAAATGGATATAAAAGATGCCACGTTTGAATTTATAGGTCACATAATTCGCTCTTCGGGTTGTGCCTTACGACAAAATTTATCGGTTGACGTTACACCGGAAACAGTAAGAGAAAATTGGTCAAAAGTAACAGACATGGCATCGGCAAAGCGACTCAATTCGATTCAGGTAAAAAAGTAAATACCCATGTACATTGAACTTGACATTTCTTATCCTATAATCTCTGTTTAGGAAGCAACTGCAGAATTATTTGGCGTTCTCGAGGGAACGAAAAGTGGTGTTTCTTCAAATGAAGTAAGTTATGTATTTGTAAATCTTCTTTGTGGATCACAGAGTTCATTTTTGTATCATTTTCGTTGTTTATAGGTAGATCATATCTTAAAGAATGATTATAACTTCCGTGACATTATACTGTATGCGCTCGGAGGTACGTTAAGCAGACTGAATATATAACAGATTCATGAACTTACGTAATTTAATGTAAATTTCGGGTTTTGTACTTCAGTTGGTGCTACAGTTCAAGAACCAAATGATATTCGTTATTTGTATGAGAATGCTGACGAGTTTGCGATTTTACCCACCTACTTCGTTTTGTATGGACCTATGGGCTGCATGAGCTCTTCTATCGTGCAAGATGCTGTTCCGTTTATACTTGATCCAACACAAGTATGACTAAGGTTTTTTTTAACCATTGCGTTATTTTATTTGATGTTTTCAAATTTATTTTGCATTGATATTTGCAGATACTTCATGGCGAGCAATACCTAGAAATTCATAAACGATTACCTACGGAAGCTACAGTGGAGACGCGCTTTAAAATTCAGGATGTCTTGGATAAGGGAAAAGGCACCGTTGTTTTAGTCCAACGTATGTAAATTTTATAATTTATATGAAACATTATTGGATCGTCACAATTAATGTACATATTTAACAAGTAACATTTATGATACGAGTACAGTGTTAATGAGTAATCTCATTAATGTAAAATATTTGTAACTTGGATTTGTAATAATCGTGAAAGATGTGTGCAATAATGCATAAGCTTAGTCTACATAAATGCTATACATATGTAACATTTCGTGTTTCTCTAGATGATACTTACGATGTAGCAACCGGTGAAAAATTATCGAGTGGGCAGATTTCTACATTTATCGTTGGTTCAGGTGGTTTTAAAGGAAAACGAACATCGACATTTGCCATTCCGACTGTAGATCCTCCCACTCGAAAACCAGATATAACAGTTAAACAAAAGACTAGTGATGATCAGGTAAAAGAAAAGAATATACTTATTAGATATATATTTGTATCAAAAACTAGAATTTACGTTTTAAATAATACACTTAAAGAAATAAATAACATTAATAAACTTCAAAACTGGAACGCTATCTTAAAAAGTAATCTTGTTATCATGTTTACTTTTACAATCAAATAGGTCTTCAGTTTTTTACGTATTCATAAATGTAACGAAATATTCGAGTAAATTGTTTTAAATTTTGTATTTTGAATACATTAAATTATATGTATGATTTTGGTATCATCTTTACAGGCTGCTTTGTACAGATTGAGTGGAGATTTGAATCCTTTGCATATTGATCCTAATATCGCCATGATGGGAGGATTTAAAAAACCGATATTGCATGGACTATGCTCTCTGGGATTCTCTGCTCGTCATATTCTTCAGACTTATGCTGCTGGAGATCCACATCTGTTCAAATCCATTAAGGTATAATTATCTAATAAAAATATGGTATTCATAAAGTTTCAAGGTAAAATTCAAATTAACTTGATAATTCAAAATGAAAAAGATTTATTCGTTACAATATGACAATGTGCATGCATCAGAACGTTCACATTTTTACGTCGAAAATCTTGAAAATAAGAAAGAGAAATTATACTTTACATTATAGAGTCTACAATATGAAAAAGATATATTTTTACTGTTCTAAACAATACTGAGATTAACAGTACTTAAAATAAGTCATCTTTGTACATATGTATAAAAGATTTATATTTTTTTAATAGGAATAAGTATTGTCACAAACTAGATCTCTATCTCGAAATTCATATTCTCGTTTTAAAAATATTAAATTAAATTAAAATAAGATTTTTCATTTTTTATATGTTTACATGTGTGAAAACAAAATTATTGCAAGAAATTATTTGGTAAGCCTTGTTGTAAAACCTCGTGAACTTTGTACATTAATTATCATGGTAATATATATATATGCAATATGCACACTCATGATCTGCATTAAAACGATGTAGTATAAATAGCAGTTACAAACCGCAGTGAGTACGTAAAGCTTGGTGTAGCGGTGTTCAGTGATAAATATTCGAACCAAGAAACATTTGTGTTATTGCATTGACGTAAGTGTTAAATTCGAATAATTTATTAAGTGTTTTTCATCATAAAAGATAAATATATATGTTTAAAAAATGTAATAATATAATATGTCAAGGAAACAATAATAAATCAGAGAAATATTACGGTACATGGAAGAAAATCTTGCTATTTTGAATTTTGTTTTACTATAGTAGTTTATTGCAAAAAAATAGTTACAATTAATTAATTTGGTAGTTCAATTCATCAACAACAAATGCAATGAAACTTAGTAAATTCATGTAATCTGCAAAATTTTTTTATCTTGATCATATACTGTCAATTTTATATACATATATTGTTTATTTTGGCAACATCCATATTATCTATTTTGATTACATTATTTTAGTGAACTATAGACTCAGTGATCAGAGTTTACTCTGTAGTATCTATTTTACATGTAATCTTGTGTACGTAATCTAAGATCCACTTGATGTTACAAATGCTTCGAAGCATTTTTTGATTGGTCAGTTAGTAAAATTCTTTCTTCCGATTGGTCAAAAGCTTCGAAGCGTTTGTAGCGCCAAGTGAACCGCACCCTTTATTTGTGACAAGGAGGCATTTTAGTGACATTCTTTACGGACTTAATGTGATTAACATCTTTGTTTAATATAATATTCTAGGTAAGGTTTGCAAAACCAGTTATACCAGGTCAGACTCTACGTACTGATATGTGGCGCAACGGTAACAGGATACATTTCCAAACATCTATCCACGAGACTGGAGTACCAGTTATTACAGGTTAGTAATAACCGGTACTCCAGTTTAGTACAAAATTTTACATATAATATTATTTTATTTATTCTTTCGATAAATTTCTTTATTTTTAAAAGTAGCGAGATAAGAACAGATAATTTTACTTTGCAGGTGCTTACGTTGATCTGTTGGAGGTAAAAATGGGAATACCACGTGCAAATCCGTGTTCTGCAAAGACAAATCTGGACAGTGATGCTATATTCGCAGCTATGAGTGAACAAGTGAAACTGAATCAGGATCAAGCTAAAAAAGTTAATGCGGTCTTCCTTTACAATATTACCGTTGATGGGAAACAAACATCTGAATGGAGTAAGTAGCTTCAGAAAATTTTGATAATGTGTCTAAGAAACGGTGATATTTAGGCTGTATGTGCTCTATTAATTTATGGGACTAAAACGGAAATTTTTAATATCAATTAAACAAAATTTTTTTATTCGGCATAAATACAACGTATTTTAAACTTTTTAAAGTATCGTTCTGAAATCACTAGTGAGAATGGCAAGCATGCTCAAATTGTCTTTCGTATTAATTTTTTATGATCGTGTTCCAAAGTTCTTCGAAAGTTTAATAAATAACAAAAGAATGTTATTTGTGTGTGTCCTACATAAATAATATTTGCTTTTCTTGATAGCTCTCGATTTGAAAAATGGTGAGGTACATAAGGGAAAACCTAAATCTGGGAAAGCAGACGCAACACTTACTTTAGAAGATAAAGATATGGTTGAAATCGTAAGTTGGTCAAGTTAGTGTAAAAAATAAAGTTATTTTCTTTTCTAAACAATATCATGATTGTTGCAGGCATTGGGAAAATTAAATCCACAGTTGGCATTTATGCGTGGGAAATTAAAAATAACCGGAAATATTATGCTTACGCAAAAGTTAAAGAGTCTTATGGAAACTAACAAAGCAAAGTTGTGATTTTTTAATTTTGTTATCATAGTTCTATAAATAACGTAATTTACGTAATTAAGGAATGCAGTAAATTACGAATTTTTTAAAAATCCAATTGAAAGTATTTATATAGGCTGGGGATATTCTTATATTGTTATTATTTGTTCCAACAGAAACTTATACAAAATTTGTTATGTAGTCTGGGGAAAATCTTGATTTTATGATTTTATAAACTGTATTGTAATACATTTATAATAAAGTTATCAACTCTGAAGGATTTTGCTCATAATTTGCAAAAATGTATAGTTAAGTATGTAAAATGTATTCTACTCGTTATAGAATAAAAAGAGAAATAAGATTCATATTTTAAATACATAGATATAAAGATTTATATTAGATATATATAAAGATTTT
>NW_017257468.1:212164-219623 GCF_001594055.1 Mycetomoellerius zeteki | reverse complement strand
ACGACGCAAGAGAATTTTGGTCTATACACAAAAAATAAAATATATCTTAGGAATATCGTTAAGGATAAAATGTACAAGAAAAAAAGCATGTGAACAAAAGATGCGAAGAAAATCTTTGGTTTAACATAGGTCTTAATAATTATAATCGTCAGATGTGTTTTTCAAACTGATGCATTAATTGCGTTAAAATGCATTAATTTCAAAGGATGCAGCAGAGCTTTCTCGATCGCGGTTTTTTCAGTACGGCTTTAATAGCTTCCACAAAAACCTCTTCAAGACCCTCTTGTTTTATTGCGGAACATTCGACATACTTGACTGCCTTGATCTTTCTTCTCATTTTGTTGCAATCTCGTGGACTAATAATATCCATAGCTTCTTGATGATTTCTAAGATCTGCCTTGGTACCTAATGTAACAAAATATTCGTGTTTACTAGTGGAAAACAAATTTATAACGTAAACAAATTTATACAAAATATATTTATATTAAAAAAAATTACAAGAGACGTAAAAAGTATTTAAAAAGATTAAGGCCTGGCTTATCATTTGTTGGTTAACTTTATGTAATTAGGCTTAATCTAATAATAATATAAAAATTATATTTTTCTATTAATGGCTGCATTCGGCAGAGAAAGCAGATTTGCAATCGTGGTAAAATTCTTTAACATAATTAATCTTGCCCTTAGTGCCTTATAATCCAAATGTATAAACCAATCATATTATAGAATTTTACAACAGTTGCGAAGCTGCTTTCTCTGCTAAACACAGTCTATTGGTTAATCACTAAATGATGATTTTGTAGTGAATAAGTTTTAAAGTTACCTCTACAAAACCATTAGTGATTATAGCTAAAAAACAATGTTTACGTTATCATCAATTTAATCAGATAGTGAAAAACCGGTTCTAAGCAATCAAAAAGAAAAATACTGCGCAAGCAGTTATATTCCTATTTCTTCATAATTGTTTTACGTAAGAAATCTTTCATTTTTGTTTAATATATAAAATACACTTACCCACAAGTACAATTGGCACATTGGGACAATGCGCTTTGAGTTCTGGATGCCATTTACTCGCTACATTTTCGAAAGAACTACGAGCACTTACAGAGAAACAGACCAGGAAACAATCAGTCTGCAAACGAAGAATAAATGCGAGATTATATATGCACGAATATTGAAACATAAATTTTTTTTAGAATATTGAAAATATGAATAAGTCGATTTTATTATTGAAAATAGATGATGAAAATTTTTCTCAGAGAATTTTCATGTAAATTTTAGAATTTATGATTAAAAAACTTTTTTGAAAATCTCAAATTTTTTATACAAATTGGAACACTTCAGAAGTGCCGAGAAAGTTTACACACATCTTTTCTAGAATTCTTCATATATGTAAATTCTGAAATATTCTAAGATTTCACAAATTTCTCATTCTATAATTTTTGATGAAATCTGAAAAAGTTTAAAGTATTTTTTTCAGAAATGATAGAATATGAAAACTCTTGGAATATTTTAGAATTAATATATGAAAAATTCTAAAAAAAATATAGACTTCAGTATTTTTGAAAGAAATCCTAATTCATAAAAAAAGTTATGAGAAAATTTTCATCAGGAGAGTTATCACGTACATTTGGGTACGATAACGGTCTAAGCCTCTCGTAATCTTCTTGACCAGCCGAGTCCCACAATGTCATTTCGAATTGCTGTCCACCCACGCATATGCTGTCAACGTAGTTATCGAAACTGTAAATAACAATCGAATAAATAAAATAATAGATTTCAGTTCTATTTAATAAATTAAATATTTTAAAAACTAACACATTTTTTTATATAAACAGGAGAAGAAATGAGACAAAAGCTTATTATAAACAAACATTATACTTATATAAACAAACAGATCTAGAATACTCTATTAGCAAAGAGCTGTTGCATTAACTAAGTTATGCATTATGATATTTACACGGTGGGTACATATTCCGTTGGGAATTCCTTCTTTGTGTACGTGATGAGCATACATGTTTTTCCAACCATGCCATCACCAACGGTCGTAATTTTAATTTTAATTGGTTTGTTTCGAGACGTCATCTTCGTTTTCCCTATAAAATAAAAGCGTACTAATTACATAACTTTAATAACTCGTCTGCGTTACATAAACATTGCTAATCTTATAAAAACGTAATTACACGATTTATACGTATCAACTTTATTCGCATTTGTTTCATATTTTTTAAAAGAGAATAACATTTTTAAAATAAGTTTATTTTCAGTATAATCCCATTTTTTTGTCTGTTTGGCGGACTACTCGATGGTGCAGTGATTCCGTCACTCCTTAAACTGAAAAGAAAACAACAGACGCTTCCGGCCACTGTATGGCATCAAGGCTGTTGTTCCTCAAGTTATATGTCGTATTGCGCATACCAATGAAATAAGAAATGACTACTTCATTCTTATCACTGTTAAACTAATGATTATACCATCCTACAAATTATATGCAAGGTAAATAGTTAAACTTTCAATATTTTGTGTGTGGTTAATTAGCTATTACACGCAGGTCTCATCAGATACAAATTGATGATGAATTAAAACTATTTTCGCATAAGTCTTTACAACGTAATTTTAACTCGGGAACATCTTCTGTATAAAACAACGGTGAAGATTGTATCTCGGTCATCAGTATTTGAAATGATCCTTTCGTACAATCAAGCAAATTGGAACAAATCTTTGAAATTTCCGTGTTGTTTGATTTTCAAAACGAATCAGATTTTTCCTCATCTCTCATCTAGATATCGCGCCTGCAGATTTTTATTTATCTTTTTATTCAAGCGAATTGATAAGCCGGAACCCGCAAACGTTCCTTTCAATAAGATGTGTACATTCATTCGCGAAGGCTGTTCGAGTTAGCGGAACTTGCTGGTATTTCTTATCGAGTATGGTCATTATCAACGCGCCGTCCGGTCGACTCTCCGACTGTATGATCTGCCTGAATAGCAACGGCAAGGATTGATAGTATGTCGCGATAATCATTATCGCGGTCCATTCATATTCGGATAATTTCATCCGAAAATTATTACTTGTACAGCTATACAGCAAGACTGATTATAAATACAATGTCTTCTGATATGGAGATATCTTGTGCCAAATGTAATGAACTTAATCCCTTCTTATTATTAATACTGAAAGTAATCTCCGTATTGTATCACTAAGATGGTCCTGATTTTATTCGATTGTTGTACACGTATCAATTTTTTTGTATTATTATTTTGCATTATTTTGTTAACAGCGATCGAAGAAAATAAGGCTAGATTCAATGGAAACAAGACAAAATTTTTGTCTGTTCTGTTGCGTCTCAGGTAAATTAATTATTAACAAAATTGTCAATAATTTATTAGCTCTGTTTCTATAAAAAGCAATCTAATCTGCTAAACTGAAAATTACTTTTATAAAACTGTAAGTTAAGGTTTTCTAAATTAGTCTAAATTATGAATAAATATTGACGAAAGTGAAGGTATCCGCCGAATGACTCATTACGTTATGGGATATGGCAATTGCTTAATTAAAACACGCGTGCAAGCTGGAGTCATATTTCCTAATTTGTGTTAAGACCCGCCCTGATGACACTGAGGTCAATATACTCTCGCGACAATTTACGTTTGCGTGTCGACTGAAAGGGACGAGAAAATTCATTTCTCTCTGTTTACCCCCTTTTATTCTCCGCAAACATGCTCTAAATTTTTATCTGCTAAAAAAGGAAAGCAAAATTAATAATTAATGTTGAATGTAGAATTAATAATATAATATCTTTTTTTTTTTAATATAATTTTTCTAAACGTCTTTAAAAGTCGGTATAAATCATTGATTATCCCGCGTGTATATTTACACACGTTAAAAAAACTGAGAGTTAACAAGCGAGAAGAGTCGCAATATTCACACATTCTTGCTGTTGTTTATCTTTCTTTGGTGTCCTTACAAACGCCACATGTGTCGAACCTAAATAACGATGAGCGCAATCGATCGACTGCATAATGAACGTAACGAAGCGGTTCACATATGAATTCACGCCGATGCGTGTACATGAGTTATGAGAGGCTTTAGACCGGCACAAATTTGTATGAAGAGAAAGGTGTCGATGAAGAGATGAACCCTGATAAAAAGAGGTAGATACGTATAATTATATCAACCATTTACGCATCCATTTTACGGCGCAAAATATAGACCTGTTTACGAAAATAGGGGCAAATAATAATACATTTTTAATTAGTAGCCAGTAGGATAAATAATTTTATAAAATTTGTAAAATGTGTTTTTGTGATGGACACTTTTCAATAAATCATGAATAATTTCTTTTGTATAAATAAATTTAGGAAAATTTATTAATTATTCTTACACACAGAAAAATATTCTATTGCTATAAGAAAAGTGATTACTCAATTTACTTTTTTCCTTTCAAGTAACGATTATTTTTTACAAAGAATACTTTTTGATAATAATCATAAAATATATTTATTACAAATTTTATAAAATCTCATTGATATATTCAATACAAGAATTGATTTTCTTTTGAAGAGTTCAGAAGATATTTTGAATAAATTTAATGCTTTTAATAAACTTATGATAGATCTGCGGATATACAAACTTTTGAAAAATTCAATCAAGTAACTATTACTTGCGTAGAGTATGTATTTTTTTATATGCAATGCTTCATCTTTTTCTCGCTAGAAGAAGAAAATTAGAGAGAAGTAGCTGCAAACAACGCGTAATCAATGTGATTGTCACATCCTTTACGACAGGATACGGAGCAACAGTCAACTTTACACGGTTATTTATCAGTTCGTTGTCCTATTTCACGCAGAATTCTGGAAAATTTATTACTATCACGGTTTTTCCTCTTCACGGAGAACTCGAAAGGCACGTGGAACGTTCTGCAAAATACATAACGCAACAACTGGATTAAAAATGATCGATTAACGTTTCTGCATTAAAACAGGAAGTTTTCTCAAGAAATTAATAGATTATCGCAGAGTTGCTTAACAATTCGTCGTGTGACGTCACGCGAGCTCTGCGAGCGAATTTAACGAGCAGGAGAGAAAATAATAAAACGGATTAATAAGAAAAAAAGGATTATCTCGATCAATAGTATCCATCGTGATATAAAAAACAAAATACGTTTTTTTTTTCGCGTTTTTATACTGCTGTATTTGCGCGAAGTCGGTATAATTCGCACGTGAACGTTTAGACTTCACTATAGTAAGGAGTTGAGAATCATCAAAGGTGCGATAAAGAGATAAGATAATTAAAGAATAGATTACACAAGAAAAGAACGGCCTAGCCTCTAATTGTACTTTTTCCTGATTTGACGCATTTAAAGACTTTTGTATTATTTAGTTACATTTATTCAAATTCGGAAATAATTCCCTCCTTTAAGTCATCACGTATCGATTTCATTTAATAACGTTGATCACGATACGAAAGCAAAGTTGCGGATACAATATTTCAAACTGATAAAAGTGATTAACATTATACTTTCCAAAAAATCATTGAACATTACGTGATCCTTTTAACTTAAAAAACGGGAAGCAAAATATAACGCAATTTGTAATAATTTAAAGTGAAAGATTAATTCCGAAAGAACGTACAATAATTTTTTTTTTCTATTATCTTACGCACATCTTATTTCTTTTTATTTTCCGAATTTTTAAAAGAAAACTTTAGACCGTTCGAAATTTACAAAAAACAATTGGATACTCTTAAGAACTCCCGATTTATTTCCGCATTTATCGTATGACATCATCTTGAAATAAATTTTACATCTTGTTCCATTACAAATTGCTGATACATAAATTACTCACCGTGAGATACGTCATGCAAGAAGAGAGCACGCGTTAAACGGTGGCAACAAGAACATTTCACATATTCGTAGCTGAGTGTCTTACAGCGACGTTGCGATACCGAGTCGCAGAGGAAAGACTGATGATGCGTGTCGCGCATACGCACGTCGCAACGGTTGCTCGAGGACTACAGAAACGCGCACATTTGCTGCCTGTGACAGCCACCGCATGAAGAATCAGCTGACGTGGAGTACTACGGAAGCGGAACGCAGCCTGAAACATCAATGCGCTTTTATGTATCGAGATTAAATCGACTCACCTTCTTTTAACGAAACAGTAACTGCGATTATATAAGAGATAATAATAGAATAAGACTCATTCTATTGTTATGTTTACGGCGCTTAAAACGAAGCTTGTAAATTAAAATTATACTATAATTAATGTCAAAAAAAATTGGAAAGAATAAGGGCGATAGGAGTCAGGCGCAGAAGACGTCGCACAAATCCCCTACAGCACAAAAGTTGCTGCAATATTGCAGCAATATTGCAGCGATATTACTGCAAATTTTGTGCTGTATGGGATAATACACCCATAAAGCGTAAAACTTATTAGCGTTAAAATTAGTTTTCCATATTTCGATATTTCCAATATTTCCTTTCTTTTTTTTTTCTTTCATTCTTATTTGGATTTAATTTCTGGCATTCATATTCTCGATGTAGGGGAGCTCACCATGACAAGATAACTTTTATTTACAGTTTATATATGTTAGTTTGTGTTGTCTCTGAAGAAGGCTCAAAAGTGAGCCGAAACATGTAAGCGCGTTTAATAGAATAAAGAAGTTTTACGCTTTATATGGGTGTATTATTTGCGCGACGTCTTCTGCGCCTGATTCCTATCGTCCTTCTTTCCAATTTTTTTTTGACATTAATTATAGTATAATTTTAATTTACAAGCTTCGTTTTAAGCGGCGTAAATATAACAATAGAATGAGTCTATTGTGAAGATGGCTTAATTTAAGGCCGAAACGTCTAATAATTTGTGTAACCCGATTATATCTGTTGGAATTGAATATAAACTTCGCTAAAAACATCTTGCGTTCGTGGTATATCCCCTTTATCTTTCCGTTTTAAAAAACAAAAAATTAAAGAGTAAAATTAATTTACATTGATGGAAACAAATACTAATAAAATAATGTTGATTAAGTTAATCAGAATCAAAGTCTCGTTGGTTTCCTCAAAATCATGTTTTCGGTGCGTAGTCATATATTGGTATATCACGCAACTACTCATTTCCATCCGTGGCGCGTAAAAAATGCAGCATTTGCATATCGAACACGACGTATTCTCCTGCACTTGCATATAATGCTCCTGGATGACGCAAATACGGCCGAGATATCTTGATTAACATCACGTTTGTCTGGCATTTGCTTTAATTGATAATAATGTCGATTGTTCAGCCGATTTGGCGTACACTGAAAAAAAAGATTGGCTGCTGCAGCAAATTAGATGGTAAAATATGGCATAGCATTTTTAATTGGTTGTATCAGTCAATTTTTGATTGTATTAGCCTATCGAAATCCTATACTGACATTGCGGATAGGCTAATGCAACCAAAAATTGGCTGCTGCAGCCAATTAA
>NW_017257468.1:195346-209575 GCF_001594055.1 Mycetomoellerius zeteki | reverse complement strand
GCTGCCTGTGACAGCCACCGCATGAAGAATCAGCTGACGTGGAGTACTACGGAAGCGGAACGCAGCCTGAAACATCAATGCGCTTTTATGTATCGAGATTAAATCGACTCACCTTCTTTTAACGAAACAGTAACTGCGATTATATAAGAGATAATAATAGAATAAGACTCATTCTATTGTTATGTTTACGGCGCTTAAAACGAAGCTTGTAAATTAAAATTATACTATAATTAATGTCAAAAAAAATTGGAAAGAATAAGGGCGATAGGAGTCAGGCGCAGAAGACGTCGCACAAATCCCCTACAGCACAAAAGTTGCTGCAATATTGCAGCAATATTGCAGCGATATTACTGCAAATTTTGTGCTGTATGGGATAATACACCCATAAAGCGTAAAACTTATTAGCGTTAAAATTAGTTTTCCATATTTCGATATTTCCAATATTTCCTTTCTTTTTTTTTTCTTTCATTCTTATTTGGATTTAATTTCTGGCATTCATATTCTCGATGTAGGGGAGCTCACCATGACAAGATAACTTTTATTTACAGTTTATATATGTTAGTTTGTGTTGTCTCTGAAGAAGGCTCAAAAGTGAGCCGAAACATGTAAGCGCGTTTAATAGAATAAAGAAGTTTTACGCTTTATATGGGTGTATTATTTGCGCGACGTCTTCTGCGCCTGATTCCTATCGTCCTTCTTTCCAATTTTTTTTTGACATTAATTATAGTATAATTTTAATTTACAAGCTTCGTTTTAAGCGGCGTAAATATAACAATAGAATGAGTCTATTGTGAAGATGGCTTAATTTAAGGCCGAAACGTCTAATAATTTGTGTAACCCGATTATATCTGTTGGAATTGAATATAAACTTCGCTAAAAACATCTTGCGTTCGTGGTATATCCCCTTTATCTTTCCGTTTTAAAAAACAAAAAATTAAAGAGTAAAATTAATTTACATTGATGGAAACAAATACTAATAAAATAATGTTGATTAAGTTAATCAGAATCAAAGTCTCGTTGGTTTCCTCAAAATCATGTTTTCGGTGCGTAGTCATATATTGGTATATCACGCAACTACTCATTTCCATCCGTGGCGCGTAAAAAATGCAGCATTTGCATATCGAACACGACGTATTCTCCTGCACTTGCATATAATGCTCCTCCATCTAATTTGCTGCAGCAGCCAATCTTTTTTTCAGTATAACAATTATGATTTTGACATGCCTTTAATATAAACACACAAATGTATTATTATATTATTTTTATTCATTATTATTACAATCGTCTCACAAATTTATATACTGACTTGTCAATAAATAAATAAACAAATAAATCGTTTCTTCTGTCTCAAGAAAAAGACATCGATTTTATCGTAACAGGCAACCCTGAACAAATTTTCGGCGGTATAAAAAGGGCTCCAAGGGCCCGGAGGTAATCGAAGAACGCTGACATTATCGACAATTGATATAAATTTGCTATTATTAACATAAATTAATACATTATTAAATTCATGATATTTTATGACATAAATGCTCTATAAATAAGTATGCATATTTGTAAAGCTATAATATCCTATATATTGCCGAAAAATTACAATTTTTTTCTCTGCAGTTATTATCTCTGTTGATAATCGAACTTTGACGATAACTGAAATCACAATTTTAAAGAAAAATCGAGTATTATTGAGTTTTAAATGCACGTACACCGATAAACACGTCTACTAAACTAATAAATCATAAAATTAGTACAATATTATCAGTTTTTTTACTCTTAATCACTTCAATATTATCCCGTTTCCCGCGTCCATTCAAATCTATCCTTTTTCGATGTCCAGTGAGTTCAATCCTAAATTTCTAATAGATCCACAAGTCGTCTCTCCATTGGTCGGTTTCGAACACCGTTCCCAAAAACCACTGGGCACAGATAAATTAATAAATGACATTGGCAACACTGATTTCATTAGTTTAAAATTGAATACTACTGCGGGCGCGTAATTACGCGAGAAAAATATAATTTTCAAGAATAAGTGAGATTTAAGTTCATATTTTTCTATTAATCTTTCACAAATGATAATGTTATAATTATCGACAACGCACTAACTTCACGATTATCCGAGCCCATTCGAAATAATTTCTTGAATTACGTTCTCAGATAGATATATCGGGCACGCGTTATTTATCAAAGAATGGAGATGGAAAAATCCGCGAGCAGCCAGATTAATCCTGAGGACATTGAAAACCCGGGATCAAAGATTAATTCTTACATCAAACAGGTGAGACAAATGACGATAATGATAAACTTAACGTCTCTTCTTTTTTCACCCCCAATTTCTGAACTTTACACTGGTCATAATGATACGCTAATAAATTAGAGTGAAACAGATATATTTGTTTCATTTTAACTTATTGCACTAGTTAGAAGAATTCAGAACTAGTTCAGAACTTTTCTTCGAAAAAAAAAAACCGGGCCTCTTTTCACAGCCTCGTATTATAACAATGGCTTATTATAATAAACGTTGAGCGATTTCATAATTTTTCGCTTTTAACATATATATGCTTATAGATTCCGTTCTTTTTAAAAAATATTATTTATATAATAATTTATATTACATTAAAAGCTCTGAGAAAATTGATATTTTAGTTTACAACATTAAGAAAATCGATGGAAAATTCTAATAAAGAAATACGGTACTGGCAGAATCAAAAGGCAAAATTGCTCGAGAGTAATAGCAGCATCGAGATGAATTTCGATAAATTAACGCAGAGTGTGTCCGATCTGGAAGAGAAAATAGTGAAGAATACAGAGATCTATAATGCGAAGAAGCAGGAATTGAAAGAATTACAAATTGCAAGAACGAATATGTTGCACAAGCAATGGTAAACCTTCACAAATTATCGTTAAATATTTCAATCAACACTAAATAAAAAATTTATTCGATTGAAGAAGGTGTAAAAGATGTTTCTACGAAGGAAATTACTTTGAGTGATTATCTCATTTCAGGAATAACTGTTTGTCGGAAACAGGAAGTTACGTGGATAACTTTTGTCAGTGGATGAACTACGTATGATTCTTAACGATTCTTAATATTAATTTTCAGGGTTGAGTAGTAACTATAGTAATAAATTCAAAGTTAAATAAAAGTTAAATAAAAAGTTAAAGAATCAATAATTCTTAACTTAATTTAGTTACTTTTAAAATTTAATTTATTAAAATATTTTTCTTTTTAAGTTAAAATTTTTGTATCTCTCTAAATATCAATATTATTTTTTATAAAATCTTAAATATTAGAGACTATGGCTGCATTCAGCAGAGAGAGCAGCTTTGCAACTGTCGTAAAATTTTTCAATATGATTGATTTATATGTTTAGATCTGTAAGGAACAAAAAGCAAGAGCCAATCGTATTGAAGAATTTTACAATAGTTGTAAAGCTGCTTTCTCTGCTGAACGCAGCCAATTAATTAATTTAGAAAAAGCTCAATGATTGTGTGATAAACGCGACGCTCGTAATACTTAAATGAATGTGGGTTGGACTTGCATTTAGGGAATGTTATTATAAATATTAGTGTTATTATTGTGTCATGCTATTCTTAAAAAGTTTTCTTCGTTTATCCAGAAGAGTATACCTCAGCGAAGGAAACTTTCAATGATTACAAAATAAATTACATTCTGCCAAACGCAGCTATTCTCTGTTTATTTTCATAACAAAGTTATAAATAACGCAAATTCTTTTTTTTATTTTTGAAGTCTAGGGACAATTTGATGAAGGAATTTAATAGTCATCAAAAAGAATGCGGAAAGGTTCGCACAGAACTTGAGAGTCTAAAACAAAATGTAAAGAATATGATGAGAGAATGCGACGCAGATTACACTGAAGCTAATGTGGACAATGACGACTTGTCGAATCTTAACGGTGCAATATCTGACATCAGGTAATAAAGTCTAAAATTTATAATAATCATATTATTTCATTTATAATTATTTGTATAAAATTTACTTATATAAAATGTAACGTTTTTTTTTATGCAGATCGATCAACAATGATTTAACGAGAAACATCAAAGTGGAGGAGGATAGATTAAACAAAATACAAAACAAAATAAAGCAATGCAAAGTCAAACTTCACAAAATCTAAGGACGAAGGAAAATATATTTATTTCTTCTTTTTAATTATTAGAAATAAATTTAAACATTTCGAAAAAGTATACATATAATAATTACATAAAATTAATTAATATATTAATTCAGAAATACTGTTTTGTAAAATACATGTTCGATAGTTTTTAAATAATTTAACTTAACAAATTGATACCAATTAATATACGTTTATACATTCATTAATTATAAAATATTTGTATTAATTGTATAATTGAATATATAATAACCGAAATATAAATACATATTTCTTAATAATTTGAGTGCAATGATCTAAATTTAGGAGCGTTCGAAGTGCTTTAATCGAAAAACGTGGTCCTGTTTTGGACTTCTGCACGATGCTTCTCTTTTTACGGGTACTTTTCAACGAGAAAACGTAGATAAACGCCGCGATCAGACACTCGCGTTCTATTGTAAAGCAGCCGTTACCGCATTCCCGCCAAATTTGCTGAGCGTTAAGAGCGCCAGCCAACAGCCAATAAAAAACGATGCTCCGATTTGTAACCTGCCGCAGTAAAAAGCCCAGAAAAGCCGGTTGTTACGTGCGCGTATGATAATATACGGTGTTGCTCTTCTCTTTGCTGATGCCGCCGTATTATTTCTCTTGAAAAGAGGTAACCGATAAAGGAGTTGCGTTGCTAATCATCGACATGGATCTCACCGACGACAATTTGGTTACGTTGAGCGAGTATTTGAAGCACACTCTCAGCCCAGACGTGAATGTTAGACGTCCAGGTCAGTATAACCTGTAAATTCATTATCTCTTACTACATTTCAACTGTCTTATGCATTTCATTCATTAATATCCGATTTATATTTCAGCCGAGAAGTTCCTCGAATCGGTGGAAATCAATCAGAACTTCCCTTTACTGCTACTACATTTAGTGGATAAGTCTGAGATTAACATTATGATTAGAATCGCTGGAGCAGTTGCGTTTAAGAATTATGTCAAGCGCAATTGGAAAGTGGTTGGTTTTATAGTATTCGTCCACTTTATCGTCCTTATGTTGTATAGTTAATTTATAATTTTATTTATTATAATCCCTGTTTCAGGAAGAGGATACGATGGATCGTATACATATCCAAGACAGAGATGCTGTTAAGAAATTAATTGTTAATCTGATGTTACATTCGCCAGATTCAATACAAAAACAGTTGTCAGATGCGGTATCTATTATTGGAAAGTATGATTTTCCTGATAAGTGGCCGGAATTGATTGATCAGATGGTAGAGAAGTTCAATACTGGTGATTTCCATGTGATCAATGGAGTCCTACATACTGCGCATTCCTTATTTAAAAGATATAGATACGAATTTAAAAGCGACAGCCTATGGACAGAAATAAAATTTGTATTAGATAAGTTTGCAAAGCCTTTAACAGATCTGTTTTTAGTAAGTATATTTAGTAAGTTGTTTTGTGTGTGTTAAAAATATATTTTTGAACGTAAGTTTCTAAATGAGATACTTTGCAGGCTACAATGAATTTAACGCAAGTACACGCTAATAATATGGAAGCCTTGAAGGTTATATATAATTCGTTAGTTATATTATGTAAAGTTTTCTACTCTCTTAACTTCCAAGTAAGTATATATATATTTATATGTATTGTATTTATTTGCGAAATATATGAATCATTTCTACAAATTATATTGTCAACATAGGATCTGCCAGAATTTTTCGAAGACAATATGGAAGCATGGATGAGAAACTTTCATACTTTGTTACACGTTGATGTTCCTTCCTTGCAAACTACAGTAATTTATATTTTTCAAAATATACGTACTATTAATATATCTGAGTGTAAAATTAAAATCTTTTAAATTCGTTTAGGATGGAGAGGAAGCAGGTGTAATAGAACAATTAAAGTCACAAGTGTGTGACAATGTTGGCCTATATGCCCAAAAATATGATGAGGAATTTCAACCTTACTTACCTCTATTTGTTACGGCGATTTGGAATTTACTTACATCCACAGGACAAGATCCTAAATATGACGCTGTGAGTAACGTTTATATATAATATTGTTTGTCAGGAATTCTTTTTAGGAAAAATACATAGACAGTGACTTATTATTACAGTTAGTGTCGAATGCATTACAATTTTTGGCGACAGTAGCTGATCGGGCGCAATATAGACATTTGTTCGAAGATCCGGCAACTCTTAGCAGTATCTGTGAAAAAGTCATTATTCCTAACATGGAATTTAGAGGTAACTATACCAGCATAAATATAATAAATTCGCTTTACTAAATTTCTTAAAATTTTGCAGAATCAGATAATGAATTATTCGTGGATAATCCTGAAGAATACATTAGACGTGATATTGAAGGCAGTGATGTGGATACCAGGAGGCGCGCTGCTTGTGATTTAGTTAAAGTACTGTCTAAATATTTTGAAGCAAAGATTATGGATATCTTTGGAGCATACATACAGGTGAATATAATAGAAAAAATATTTGACAGTGGTTTCATTTTTAACTTAATTTATGTGTTACGATTTACGTATGCATTTAAAAAATTGCACAATTTTTAGGTGATGTTGCAAAAATATGCCGAAGACTCGTCGAAACATTGGCGTAGTAAAGACGCTGCTATTTATCTTGTTACTAGTAGTGCAAGTAAAGGACAGACGCAGAAACATGGAGTTACTCAAAGTAGCGAGCTTGTTTCTATACCGCAGTTTGCTGCACAACATATTGAACCTGAACTAGCAAAACCAGATGGTATAATGCATATGTTTTAAATTAGTAATTTAATTCTTTTTTAGTTTAATGGTTAATTTTATTTTATTTTATTTGTTATTGAAAAACTAAGCTTTATTAACTATTAATTGAAAAAATAATTGCTTCTCAAAGACTTATCAGTACATAGATATATAGAGCTATATGATTTATTGTAACGAATTATGATAATAACAAATTTCAGTGAATGAGTTTCCAGTACTTAAAGCAGATGGAATAAAATTCGTAATGACATTTAGATCGATATTACCTCATGAAATGGTAATAGGAAGTTTGCCGCAATTAATAAGACATTTAGGTGCCAGCAGTATCGTCGTGCATACTTATGCTGCTTGCGCGATTGAAAAGATATTCGCATTGCGGGGTGCTGATAATTTGACTATGTAAGAAATATAAAAGTGATATCTTAAGACTTAAATGATAGTTTGTATAATTGAACACTGAAAATTCTTTAAAATTTTATAGAGTTAAAGGGATTGATATATCGCCGTTAGCAGCAGATTTATTGAAAGGACTTTTTGCATGTATGAACATTTCGGGTTCCGAGGAGAACGAATATGTTATGAAGGCTATTATGAGGAGTTTCGGCATCTTACAAGAAGTTGTGGTGCCATACCTAGCCGATTTACTTCCGAAACTCACCGAGAAACTCGCGATCGTATCTCGAAATCCAAGTCGGCCAAATTTCAATCATTATCTCTTCGAAACTTTAAGTTTATCCATCAAGTAAGTCATCAACGTATAATGATATTAAAATACTCATACAAAAAAATCTTTGCTTATTTCATAACTTTTCCTTTTTATTTTTATCTAACATTTTCTGATTTACATTTTTCATAAAATTTGCATTTTTTTCTTGTAGAATTGTTTGCAAGACAAATCCTGAAGCAACAGGATCTTTCGAACAAGCATTGTTTCCCATTTTTCAAGGAATTTTGCAACAAGATATACCAGGTAAGATATTTATAATTGTATGTACATGTCACAAATTGTAATTGCACGCAAATTAATATCTACGTTCTTTTTTTATTCCAGAGTTTATTCCGTATGTTTTTCAAATTCTTGCATTACTTTTGGAGCTACGACCCACTCAAGATATACCGGAACCATATATGGCTTTGTTCCCGTGTCTATTGTCACCTGTACTATTTGAACGTCAAGCCAACATCCATCCTCTGATTCGTTTGTTACAAGCATTCATTAGTCATGGCTCGAATCAGATTGTAGCGCAGGATAAGACGAGTGCGTTATTGGGAGTGTTCCAGAAACTAATTGCATCGAAAGCGAATGATCATGAGGGATTTTTACTAATACAAAGCATTATTGAACACTTTGAACCGTAAGAATGCATGAGAAAAAGATTTTTATTTTATATTATTATTTATATTTTATTATATTTGTAACAGTTAATATAGTTGTAATACCAATGTTGCAGGAGCATTTTGGAACCGTATATGAGACAAGTTTTTGTGCTTTTCTTTCAAAGGCTCTCGACGTCAAAGACAACGAAATTTGTAAAAGGTCTAATAGTATTTTTTGCATATTATGTTATTAGATATTCGTCGCCGAGCTTGATTACGATTATCGACCAAATACAGCCACAGTGAGTTTCATAAATACATAAAGACTCTTTTAAGGTGCAAAAAATAACAGTAAACGTTTTATATTTAGAATGTTTGGAATGGTGGTGGAGCGCGTGTTTATAACCGATCTACAAAAAATATCGGGCGAAGTAGAGCGAAAAGTGGTGGCTGTCGGAATTTCAAACTTGCTGATCGATTGTCCCGCGATGCTTGAGGCTCCATATAATACATACTATCCTCGCTTATTAGCTAAATTGGTCGAATTCTTTGAACTGCCGCAAGATCAAAGCTTGCTGCCAGAAGACAACTCGTTTCCAGAACTTGATGATGCGGTTGGCTACCAAGTTGGTTACAGCCAACTCATCTGTGCGAGAAATCCTCGGAAAGACCCATTGCAAAGTATGAGTATTCTTTTATTTTATCTTGTCTTTTTTAATATATAAATGTAAATAGATGCGGATTCACTTTCTCTTATTCTTTTACTCGTAACTTTCCGTTCGTAACTTTTCAATTAGATTAAATGTATCCAACTTCTCTAAAAGATTTTTCTAGAAGACAGAACGTTGAAATATTTAAATAGGAATTATTGCATATAAACATATAGATCATTTAATATTACTTACATAAAACTGTTATAAAATATGTTGACAGATATCGGTGACATACGTTTGCATTTAGCTCAAGGCCTTGGAAGATTATCGCCAGGACATTTGCCGGGGCTGTTAGGCCAGATTTCTCAGGCAAATGCAAATCATCTGAGGAATTATCTCCAAACAGCTGGTATTACTGTTGCATAATACGAACTGGATGTTCGAGACAGACTGAAGATCCATTTGATAGCTCGAAAAATGAATAATATTGAACTTAACAAATTGTAATTAAAGAGGAAATTCCTTTTTATATGGTTATTGTACAATACGTGAAATATATTATTCGTATTCTATTTGTAATTTGCAATATTGTAGGAAATATTTGTCATTTTTACACCATAACTTCGACATTCATATATTATTACAAAAGAAAAGAGAAAGAAAAAATACATGTGCATCTATGTAATCGTATTTATATTTTTATGCATACAAATTATCAAAAGTAATTTAAATTATCAATTACCCACATAATTCAGGTTTATTAAACGTCGTTTCTTTTTCTTTAATCATTTATTTAATCAATTTAAAATACAGTTATACATTTTATATTTACATGTAAAATAACATTGGCACTAATATAAATGGTTCCATAAATGTTTATGAAATGCATATTCATTTATTATTAAATAATTTATCCTACTACTTTTGCATTGTTTAAATTAAAAACATTAAATCTTTTCATTCAGCTTATAATACTAAAAAGAAATAGCGCTTTCTAAGGATAGTGAAGCAGTATTGAACAATATTTTATAAATTAGAAATGAAGAAGAAAATATTCTAATATCTACACTTTTTTAAACAGTCAAAAAAATTTACACTAAACTACAATCTTTGATTAAAGTGTCATTAACAAATAAGATATCTAAAAGTACATTGGGAAGATTTTGGTAATTACGTCTTAATACTTTATTTCTTATATATATCTTAAATATTTTTATATTTTATTATATTTCTACCTGATTTCTATCTTTCCATTCTGACAAGTATTGCAGGAAAAAATTTCAAGTAAATAATGTTATTATTTAATAAAATGAATAATTTATCATAGAAGATATTTGAAAGGTAATGAAACAGTTAATGTGCTTGGTGGCTTGTAACGAAAGTACATTCATTTAATTATAGACTATAAAGAAAAAAAATTTTATACTCGAATTTAAAACGTTATATTACAATAATTCAAACGACAATAATTAGAAAAAAGTAATGTCAATATATAATATTCTGTATTAATATAATGATTATGAATGACTGCTCTAAATGTATGGATTTATAAAATTCGTGCAGTAAAGAATATAATATATTTGTATTGCAAATGTAATTGTTTATGCTAATAATGCAACTAGAAACTTTCTCTTCGTCTAAAGCTGAATATTTAAATATGTATATTTTTCTTTTGCAAGTTTAGATGTGCTTCTGTATAAAAAAATAATCTCTGATAAATATCTTTGTAATTTTTAGCCAATTAGTGTCAAAACATACATTCTGACACGTAATATAGGCTATTTCTAAACGGGTATCACATATACGCTTGCTATGGGAATATGATTGGCATCTTGTAAATGTGCTTACAGCGTAGGATATGTAACATATTCGTTACTTTTTTCGTAATGAAGCTACGGAGAATAATGCACGTGCCCTTTGGCAGTTGGCTACATGGCATATAAGAAATTGGTACTTTATTTTCATTTAAAGATCTAGCGCAGAGTGATCCATAAAACTTTTCAACAGACTGCTGGACATCCTGAAGGAAAAAATATTATGTCAATAATCTGATCTGTATAATTAATAAAATTTATATTCTACATTAGTTTTTTTGCTATTTTTTTTATTCTACGGCAGAGTTTACGTAAATTTTCTAAATGATATTAGTCTAGCAAAGTTTTAGATAATGATTTATATAACAAATTACATACTTTTTTACCATATGATCGTAAATGTACGCTGGAATTACTGTTACGGTGATGATGTCTCCACCTTTATCAATCTCTACCGTAACATCTTTGTCCTTCATCCCAACTACGTTCTGTAAAATTTATTGATTTATCTAATAATCGTCTCATTTTTTTCTATTAAATATTAAATGCAGATATCATCTGTGCAAACCTTTCCGTTAATCTCGAGTATTTGATGATCTGTTAAAAGTCCATTTCGTGCAGCCGACGAATCTTTTACTAAAGCAATTATCTTTCCGTTCTTAAATTGAAACCCGATGTAACCCGTACTGTCTTTGTGCATTGTTACAGTACGCTCGAACGGTCTGCAATAAAAATGACATTAAGTGTTACAAGAAATTATGCATTAGTAAAGCTGAATTTTATAAATAAAATAAAATAGCAAATTCTCTGACCTATCACGCACAACAACTTTGATCCCATTGACATCCGCATTACGGAAAAGTTTATGCACTTGATCCATTGAATATCCAGCAACGCATATGTCATTGATACTTAAAATTTGATCACCGAAACGTAATCCAACCATTGCTGCTGGAGAATTTTGACTCACGAAGCACACAAAGACACCATTGTTTATTGCGTGTACGCGAACGCCAACTTTTCCATCACCATCCTTACAAAGTATCAACTGCAAAAAAAACACGATAAAGTATCTTATTAAAAAGCTATATTTTCCTAATTACATGTAATTATGGAATTTAAGAATATTTTGAGAAATATAAAATGGCAGAAATCGATTTAAAAATCAATTATTACCTCTCTGATACCATTTGTTACATAAGCTTTCTGCAAAGCCATAGATTGTCCAGACAAAGGTGCGATCATCCCTGCTAACGGACTGCATGTTACGTCTGTTGAAGTAAGAGCTACCTGTTAAATAATAAAGTTAATTTCTGTATTACAAATCCTTTAAAAACAGACTTTTTATATAAAGTTACAAAAATGAATTTAACAGTACAATCTTATTTATGTAATTGAAAAGGTTGAATTATTCAATGTAATATTGATATACATTATTCGCATTTTGACGTGTGGCGAGCGCATATTCAGGCATATTTTGCGCAATAGTCTCTTCGTTCAGTTCGAGACCCATGTAATCCCCTAAAGATGGATACAGCATTCTGGGTGCGGAAGGAACATAAGTCGGAGCCGAGGGAGTCGTGGATTCAATCGGTATTGGAGCGACATATTGTGATTCGGCTTGTACTTGAGCCTGCAATATTATTTTAATCAACATAAATCGTTATTCAGATATATAGAATGTCTGTAAAAATAATAATAATACAAAAGATATTATTTTGTAAATTATAATATAAAATTATTGCAATACAATATACAGATCATGAATCCTCTATGAAGCTTACCTTTATCATATGATCTACTTTCATATCTTCCAGTGTAGGATAAAGAGACATTTTGAATTTTTTATGAATACCCTGCAATGAAATATAAACATATATTAGTTCTTTTTTATTCTAAGATTTTTTATTTTTGCTATTCGTTGTTTATTCATTCTTTTCTTATTCTAAGATCTTCATCTTTATTTGTTCTTATTAAGAATAATATTATGTCGAAATTTTCTTTTATATACAATAGATACAATAGTTATTTCTATTCTATATTAATTACGACATAAGTAGTCACAAGATCGATATGAGTCAAAGTGGTTTTTCCGTTCATTGCAATCGGAATATTTAACGTATGTATTTTCGCAAACAGAATTTCCATTCTTATTACATTATCAACCTTAAGAATACTAATTTTTGATAGAACAATGAACGAATTTTTATCGAGCTCACAATGACTAGAGGTTAAAGATTAAAGGGATTTAAAAAAAAACAAAGATGAAAAGAACATTTTTAACTAGGGTACATTTAGTATATATTTTTGTATCGTAATTTGCTGTTTAATCTAATCTAATCTAATCTAAAACAAGTAAGTTAGTTCAACAAATTACAGAAATATATATTATATAATTCATCAAACAAAGAAGCAATTTTATGTAGTTTAAAGACACGTATGCATGCAAAAATCAATAATAATACAAGTACCATTTTAAACTTCTGCATAAATTATGAAAAAGTATGAGAAATTTGTTTGTGCTACAAATAGCTCCATGGTTATTCACGATTTTATCATTCCTATATATGAGTCATACTTCCTTTCATTTTCTCTAACATATTGATACTCATACTTACAATATAATATATAATAAAATCAAGTTAATATTTTTATTATACTAAGAAAAAATACATTAAATCTTATTGAGTAACTTCTTTTTTAACTTTTTTTCTGCACACTCTATGATATCTGAAGTGTTAAGTAGTCCAAATTAATATAGAATGGAAACAAATCTAGAATACAAATGGATGTGGGTGATTTCTTGTACGAAAATAAGTCGAAAGTGCAGAATAAACTTTTTTCGTCCGAGGCTTTATTTTCGAGAAAATCATGTGTAAAGATCACGTTGAATGTTCATACACTTAAAGAACGTACGATTTGTGGAAAGATAATGTAAATGTTATCTGTTTACATAACGTTCATATTCCTTCACAAGAAACAGGATTAAAGAAAATGAGACAAATAAGTAAAGTTTATTTTAATAAGAAAGAAATGTTATCCCTATTGCGTAAGCAAAATTATGACTCAGACATGAATAAAAATAGTGAAAGAATCATTCCTCATTGTTCTATAATTTGTTCTGGATAATTGATTATAAGAAATTAAAAAAAAAATAAGAAGAAAATAAGATTAAATGCTGTACAACATATAATTGAAAAGAAACAAAATTTTAATAAATATATATTTGAACAGTTGTAAATAAATATTTACTAAATATAAATTTATATTTATTTGATATAAGAACCATTAATTTGATTTAACCATCATATTTTATTAAGTAAATATTTATTTAAAATAATACTTGGTAATATTTTATTTACTTAGTACTATTAAAAAAAATATGAAGATTTAATAAATTTTTTTTCATTACAATGCATTAAAGCTTTTATTTAATATTTAAATCTCTTGTTAGTTTATATATTATATTTTTATATGAAAAAGTCTTAAATTTTGTAATGGACAGAGGCCTTTCAACTCTGACCTATATCTCAAAACTGCATAGCCTATTTCAACAAATAACATTTTAA